>NC_141992.1:139516848-139701223 GCF_049901715.1 Pseudonaja textilis
ATACTATAAAATCTCCATTCCCACCCCACTCCTGGGGAAAGATTACTGCAAAATCCCCATTCCCTCCCCAACCCACTAACCTGCTTTGCAGTTCCGTTCTCCTGTGCAGGGCAACAAAAGGAGACCCAGCCAATCAGCTGGGACTCGGGAGGCAGAGAATAGATGGGGGCGGGACCAGTCAGAGGAGGTATTTGCCGGTTCTCTGAACTTTTCAAAATTTCCACTACCAGTTCTCCAGAACTGGCCAGAACATGCTGAACACCACCTCTGGTCCGGTGTCTGCAGAATAGAAACCGGTAGCCTTACTTAGGGTTGTCGGCTCTATTTGGGGCTGCCAGGCTGCCATTAGTTTAGTTTAGTTTATTGTCATTGCACCTTGTACAACAAAATCAAACACCATCTTCAGTGCACATCATGACCATGACCATGAAAATAAACACAAACACACATCCTTCACCTTTCACACATTGAACCGGAAACCCCCGACACCACACCAACACTGCATTATACAGCAGAATTCAAAAGAGCAGCTGCCCTGGGATAGAAGCTGTTTTTCAGCCTATTTGTCCTTATTTTTATTATTCTGTACCGTCTGCCAAATTGTAATAGTTCAAAAAAAGGATGCCCAGGATGAGATGGATCTTTGAGAATGTTTTGAACTTTCTTAAGGCAGTGGGAGCTATAAAGCTCTTCCAAAGAGGGGAGAGGGCAACCAATGATCTTCTGGGCAATGACATTAACCTGCTGGAGTGCTTTCCTATCTGCCACTGTGCAATTGGCAAACCATACAGAGGTGCAGTAAGTTAAAATGCTTTCTATGGTGCAGCGGTAGAAGGTCACCAGCAGTTTTTCATTCAGTTGTTGTTTTCTGAGAAGTCTCAGGTAGTATAATCTCTGCAGGGCCCCTTTGACCAGGGCTGCAATGTGGGCAATTAATAGTTTGGCATGCATTTTTCAGGGGGAAAAATCATTTGCAAGTAATCCTTGATTTAAACAGTTCATTTAGTGACCGTTTGAAATTACAACGTTAAAAAAAGTGACTTACGACCATTTTTCAAATTTAAAACCATTGCAGCATTGAACAAAATTGAACAAAATCCGGACACTTGGCAACTGTCTCATATTTATGACGCTCGCAGTGTCCTGGGAGTCATGTGGTCACTTTTTGCAACCTACTGACCAGCAAAGTCAACAGGGAAGCAGGATTCACTTAACAACCATGTTAGTAACTCAGAAACTGTAGTGCTTCACTGAACCACTGTGTCAAGAAAGATTGTAAAATGAAGCAATATTCACTTAACTGTCTCGCTTAGCAACAGAAATTTTGGACTCTGTTGTGGCCGTAAGTCAAGCACTACCTGCAGAGTGTCCATGAATTGGATGTCTAATGGACATCTCCAGGACTGACAGAGATAACATCTTACAAGTTCCACTGTTTTGCAAACCATGCTTATTTGCTTGTGACTTCTAGTAAAAATAACTTCCTAGGATAAGAAACTTCCCTGTAGAAAAATTGTGCAAGCCACTCGCTCGAAAGCTACCATATACCAGGCTCTATGATGGTGTTTTTCAAACATGGCGACTTTAAGATGTTTGGATTTCAATTCCCAGAATTCCCTCATTGGAGAATTCTGGGAGTTGAAGTCCACACATCTTAATGTTGCCACATTTGACAAACACTGCTGTGGGCCATAGTTCAAGGATCTCGCTCAATAGTAAAGCATTGGGATGTGGGGAGAACTCGGAAACCTTATGGTGTAATTGAGAGGGCCTAATATATCTGAAGACTTAAGGCATCTTTTTTTGTAACTTAAAATCCTCTCCGAAGACCAACATTTCCCCTAAATTCAGAAGTGTTTGAGGGAACTGAGAGAGCCTGGTTGGTGGCCTTGTATTGTAGCTCTCTTTCCTAGGCTTGTCGATTAGGAGTGTAATCAATAGTGGGATTCAAAATGTTTTACTACCAGTTCTGTGGGTGTGGCTTGGTGGGCGTTACGTGGCTTGGTGGGCATTGCGTGGCTTGGTGGGTATGTGGCTTGGTGGATATGGCTTGGTGGGCATAGCAGGGGAAAGATACTGCAAAATCCCCATTCCCTCCCCCATCCTGGGGGAACGTTACTGCAAAATCCCGTTCCCTCCCCACCCCACTAACCCGCTTTCCAGCTCCATTCTCCTGTGCAGGGCAACCAAAGAATCCGCTGGGACTCGGGAGGCAGAGAATAGATGGCAGGGCCAGTCAGAGGTGTGGTATTTTCCGGTTCTCCGAACTACTCGAAATTTCCACTACCGGTTCTCCAGAACTGGTCAGAACCTGCTGAATGCCACCTCTGAGTGTAATCAAACTAGCAAGGCCTCCCAGGATTCACTTTGTAGGACAGAAGGCTGCATTCAAACAACCAGGTCATTGACACAAAACACAAATGTGTGGACAAGCTGTAAGGCACCTGCATTTTACAATGAGACGCAACTTCCTCATTTGCCAAATCCACAGTTCAGAAATTCACACCCATACAGAATTAGGCCCAAACTCGCTGCTTTCACAAACACCACAGAAAACTAGACAACTTTCCCTCTCCATCCCTTCCCTTAATATCTATTTTGGATTATGTCCATTCAGCCTAAATGGAATCTGTCTCCTCATTATTTCTGTCTTCTCTCCCCTACCCCCAGCTCCCTACACATAAAAAGGAACTTGCTTTCTGGCAGCCGAGCCGAAAAGGGGAAAAAGGATATACTGAGCCCCCCCGCACCCACCCCGAGTGATTGAAATTTTCTTACCACTGTTTTGAGCTGTGAGGCAGGCAGTGTGTTTAAAAATAGACCCTCACAGTCCTCCTTCCTGTATAGCCTTTTCACAGCAATTTGTCTGAAGAATGAAGTCATGCTTGGAGTTTGCTGGTGACTGAGGGGGTTGTTTCCAACCATGCACAAGTTAGAAAGAGGCTGTTCAGACTTCGCAAGCCATGATCTACCTAAAGGCTAAATGAACGAATAGCTAAAAGGAAGGACAGAGAAAGTCAGTAAATGCATTCTTTCTTTCTTTCTTTTTTTGGAAAAGAATTAAGAGTTTTTTCTATTTTAATTTCTGGATTTTTGAAACTTTCTGGAGAACTGGGTACAAAAAACACCCAGAACTGGATTGTTGGATTGTTATTCCAACAAACGTAATTTATAAATGCACGACAATTTGTTCTGAAAGCTTATTTTATTTTAAAAGTTTGGGCTAAATGCATTTGGTGTTAGCTATTTGAAAACTTAGAGCGTTGAGAAAAATCTCTTTTTTTAAAAAAATCTATAACTCATAGAAACACTCTCTAATTTTTCTAATGTTTTCTATTGGTGACCTTTGACTTTCCCACTCCAGAAAATGGTTTAAAAACTGAGAAAGGTTAAAAATGAGCTTTCAGAATCCAACTGTCCTTTGGAGGCAAGCTAACCATCCTTTTTTTTCCTAGTGTCCCAAATCATTATATAACAATTACATTTAATTTATATATTGGTCTGGTGAACAAGACAGACCAAAGCCGCTTCTTAAAACTCCTTTGAAAAATGCACATCTGCATTGCGGGGGTGGAAAAAAGAGGCCTGTGTGAAAATCAATAAGAGCACATTGAGTTGGATTTCATTGTGCCTCTTCAATTTCAAAAGAAATATGGGCAGTGGAAGAGCAAAATAAGACAAGGGTTCATGGCCCCTTCATTTTTAATTCTGTTTACAACCCAATTGTATTATAGGATGCTCCTTTGCCATTCGGCGATGCAGGATTTGCAGGCCCGGGGGAGAGGCAAAGAGAGGGGGAGGGAGGGAGGGGGAGAAAGAGAGAGAGAGAGAGCTCAATTTACAACAGTTCATTTAGTGACGGTTTCAAAGTTACAATGGCACTGAAAAAAGAGACTTATGACCATTTTTCAGAGTTACGACCTTTGCAGCATCTCCCTGATCATGTGATCAAAATTCAGAGGCTTGGCAACTGATTCATATTTATGGCCATTGCTGTGTCCCAAGCAGGGATGGGATCCGACTGGTATAACTACCGGTTCTGTTGTTCTGCATCGTGCGAGTGCAATTTACGACCTGCTGAGCTGCCCAGACAGCTGAGCAGCACTGCGTGCAAGTGTGCAGCAGTTGGAAAAGCCCTTTTTTCCTGCTTTTTCAACTGCAGCTGTGTCGTGCGCTGAGGTTGAAAAAGCAGGAAATAAAGATCAGGTAAGAGCCCGGGTGGGCAGGTGGGCCAAAACAGCAGCAAACATAGAACCGGTTCTATATATGCTCTCTGTTTCCTGCTCTTCAGAGCAACCGGTTCTGCAGAAGCAGGGGTGGGATTCAAATTTTTTAACAACTGGTTCTGTGGGCGTGGCTTAGGTGGTGGGCATGGCTTAGGTGGTGGGCATGGCTTGGTGGTCATGTGACTGGGTGGGCGTGGCTTGACAGTCATGTTATTGGCTGGGTGTGGCCAACTCAACATCACTCACATCGACGCATCTCCTCGCCTGGCCTCTCATGACTGTGGGGATGCTGCAACAGTTGTAAGTGTGAAAAAGGGTCACAAATCACGTTTTCCAGTGCCATTCTAACTTTGAATGATCACTCCACACAAGCAAAGTACCAGCAAAAGAGGGAAAGAAAACTCCAGAGACCCTCCTGAGACAGGATGTCTAGTCCTGCCAATGTAATAAGGGTTAACGGAGAGGCAGTTTCTGTAAGCAACACCAGAATGTTTCCCTCCTGCCTTCCTTGCAGGATTAGGCCAGTAATTTCTTCTAACAACTGGTTCTCAGAACTGCTTAGAATGTTAACAACCAGTTCTAGCGAATAGGTGTGAACTGGTAGAATCCCACCCCGATACAGAAGTGACAGAACTGGTAGAATCCCACCCCTGGTCCCAAGGTCATGGGATCATCTTTTGCAACCTTCTGGCGAGCAAAGTCAGCGAGGAAGCCAGATGTACTTAACAACCAGGTTACTGATGTAACAACTGCACCGATTCACTTAACAATGGTGGCAAGGAAGGTTGTAAAATGGGGCAAAACTCCCTTAACAACTGTCTCACTTAGCAACAGAAAATTTGGGGCTCAATTGTTGAGGACCATCTGTGCTTATGATTGGTTGCCAAGCACTCCAGCACTCATATGATCCCCTTATGCAATATCTACAATATTTGCCCAGGATGTCAATGGGATTGGACCTTCTAGATTGAGTTCCACAGCTGGAAAAATCTACAAGAGAAAAATCTAGTAGATTTTCTCTAGGAGAGGAGAGGGAGAGGAAGCAATGGAAGGATGAAAAAATGGTTTCTGTAATGATTAGGGGAAATGACCTTGAAGGAGATAGGCAGCAACCATTGCCTAGTCGCTAAAGTAGCTGAAGCATTTTTAAAATCTAGAATAATGTGATAACATTTGGAAGGGATTCAGGCAGACACCATGATGATTCAAGGAGAAGAAGGTACAGCACTATCACACTTGTGACCTGAGGTGGTATTCAGCAGGTTCTGACCAGTATTGAAGAACAAGTACTGGAAATTTTGAGTTGTTTGGAGAACCGGCAAATACCACCTCAGACTGGCCCCGCCCCCATCTATTCTCTGCCTCCCGACTCCCAGCTGATCGGCTGGGTCTTCTTTGGTTGCCCTACACAGGAGAATGGAGCTGGAAAGCAGGTTAGTGGGGTGGGGAGGGAATGGGGATTTTGCAGTAGCCTTCCCCTGCCACGCCCACCAAGCCATGCTCACCATGCCATGCCACACCCACCAAGCCACACCCACAGAACCAGTAGTAAAAAAATTTGAATTCCACCACTGCTTGTGACATTCTGATATTATAGCCAATCTCAATAAAAGAGGGATTAGCTTCCAGGAAAGTTGATTTCTTGATCTGATCTACTTGTTGCAGCTGGTATTTCCTTCTCTGCTTGCAGTGGCACTACCAGGAGAGATGAGGAAAGATATTTCTAAGTCCCATATGCACATATTCTAAAAACTCATCCCACCCCCTTCTTCTTTCTGTTCAGGAGCTGAGGCACCCAACTACAGGGATGGTTTGTTTGTTTCACCTCTGCCTATTTGTGTTTATTTTTAAATGTGAATGCTGAACGTATGGACTTTTTAGACTGTTATCCTCTGAACCTGTGTCTAGTAGCTCACCTCAACATACTATTGCATGCAGGTACAGTACAATATTCTTACTTTTCCCCTACTTTTTCATGCCCTTGAGGAGATTCCCATTTTTTTAAAATGCAAACCTGCCACCAAGACTTGTGGGGTAATGTTGCAACATTGATTTTCTTCAGAGCTAGGCTACTGTTTGCAAGAGAGTTTACATAGCTACCATTCAGATGACATCAGTTTAAAAAAAAAATCTTTGGATTTTAGAGATACAGTTAGACTTTCAATTCAGTAGTTCTTTGGTAAATAAAATCACTGCGGCACTTTTCAATTGAGGGTTGCAAATAATAATTCACAGATGGCCTCAAATCAGCTCACTAATATATTAGGCCAAGTAAAGACTTCATGTAACATGCATGCTTTGAACCTCCCATAGTTCTTAAAAGTTTCCCCAGTAGGAGTTGGAAAAGGGCAAAAAAAAAAAAAGAGAGAGAGAGAGAGAGAGACTAGTGTCTAAACCATCTCTGCATGCAAAATAAGTCTTTAGTTGTGCATACCAGGCCCTATTCAGTACCAAAATAGTGCTAGACTACATCAAGCACTCTGCCAAAACTTAGCAGAGAAGCGAACAACTGTTGAGCCTCATATGTGGGAGGAAATATACAACCCAAATTAAAGTTAACCTTTTTGATAACATTTGTTGATGTCTTAGTGGAAGCCCCAACTGACATCCATTAGACGGTCGTATTTTTACGAAGTGGAGATAATGGAAAGAAGTTGTATTAAATAAAAAGTTGCACTAAAATTTGGCACATCTGGAAGGATTAGTTAGTAGCTATACTAATCACAGAATAGGGATATATATTTTCTTCCCTTGAGTAGAATCCTGCTCAGATTGAGTCAAATTGAGTAGCATCTTACTCAGTGTGATCTTTAGTAGCATAGAAAGAGGCTCTCATGGTTAGATTATTTGCCGCCTTCTTTGCCCTGGAACAGCTCTGCAAGCTATTTGGTGAGCACTTTTGCTGTAGGCTGGAGCTCCAAACCTCAGGGTACAAAGCATGGGTGAATTGAAGCATAAGTCCAGCAATCTAAGAACAGAACCCAATTTGAATCCTGAAATATCAGCTACGATAGCAGTGAGCCAAAACTGTTTTCCTGCAGGGAGAATTATGAAGAACAACTTCAGAAAAACAAGATGGTTTACTGAGAGCAAACATTTACTGATCGATCTATCGATCTATCTATCTATCTATCTATCTATCTATCTATCTATCTATCTATCTATCTATCTATCATCTATCTATCTATCATCTATCTATTTGGCCACCCATCTTCTAACCACCTCTGGGCAGCTCCCAATCAAAAGTTAAAGCAATACATAAAATCATAGTTGAAACTATACAACTAAACAGATTAGAAGATTAAAACATCTTTTTAAAAGAAGTGACGGAAATGATAAATGCAGCAGTAGTGTGGATCTACTGCCATGTATCATCTTTTGCTTACGAGATTGTTTGGAATCTTTTCATGGGCTGAACTTTCCCAGAGCTGGAAATCTATGGCCACCTTGGACCAACTCAAGGGGCTTAGCCAGCACAAAGGAGTTAGAAGTTAGAATCTAAGAGAATCTGGAAATCGTGAGTTCCCCTCTTGAACCGGTTGCCTCTAGAAAAGACAACCGTGGCCTAGATGATGAGAATCTCCATAGACAACATGTTCCCTTCATCCTGCAAAAGGAAGGCAAGATGTTAACATCTAAGTCCCAAACCCCCCCAAACCAATCCTTCGTAAGCTGCGTGAATGCAAGCAGTTCACAAATTTGATAAAAGTACGCAAATGCAAAATCAAAACATTTCATTGACATTCATCATTAAATGCTTAATTGTTGGACAAACATCTTGTTCTTCTCTACTAAGGAGACAGCAAACTAAAAATAACAGTATCCAGTTTTTTCCCTCTATTTTACTGTAACAGTGTCCAATTTTATCTCCCTTTTCCATTCAATCTCTTCCAAGTGGCCAGGCCTCGGCAGTCCATCTGTTGATGATCCAGCTACTGAAGCTATGAGGTGAGTCATTTGCTGTCGGCAGTCAGAGGCCTCCTGGCCTCCAAGGTGGGAGGTTGCATTCTCGGGCAATGGAAACCTGTCCCAGGTGGTTAATATATAAAATTGAAATGAAATAAAAGCTGCCCTTTATTTGTGATTTATTTCAATCATAAACTAGTCACAGAAGATACATCCAAGGCTAAAGATAAATTATGAAATGCAATTCTAGATATTATTTATAATGAAAACATTGATTTTTAAATGATTTTTCATGCCACCTACTACAGGCAGCTACGGGTTCATTTATTTTTCATTCTCATATTAATAAGAGATGTAGTTTAAGAATTCCAGACTGCACTCTTGCAAATTGTACATTCCATTTATGCATATTTTTAAAAAATGCGGTTAGAAGAGCCAAATGATGTAATATAACCAAGAAGTACAAGCCAAAGCTCAATAACCCTAACAAAATGCATAATAAACAAGATATTAAAATGGGATTGTGCCCATTATTCAAGATTTCCTTGCTTAAAACTAGTTCATATTTGTTTTAGTAGACTACAGGCCTCTTAGGAAAGGGGTGAGGTCAACAGTAGACAGTCTAAGGTTAAAGTTTTGGGGGTTTGGGGAAAAAACCACAGAGTCAGGTAGAGTATTCCAGACACTGACCACTCTGTTGCTGAAGTTGTATTTCCTGCAATCAACTTTGGTGCAAGCTCCACACCTTTTGTATATATATGTGTGTTGTACATAAGTAGGTGTGGGGTTTCTGTCGCAATGCTGCTTTTGACAGTCTGATCACACCTCCCCTCCTTGTCCCCAGCTGTGCCATAAATATTCCTGGTTGGAAGCTCATTGCTATTTGTGTTTGTAATTGACCCTTTCCTGGTTTTTTTCTGAACCTTGCTAATGATCTCAGCATAACTGCTAACAAACAGATTGGGTATTTGGTCATACAGGAATCTTAATAAGAGTAAGGAAGGAAGTATACAGACATTTACTCATACCCATTAGAGGTGCAGCTTTGAGAGTGGTCAAGGATAATTTATTTCTATGAATCACTTCCCCGATATATTTCATCAGTGGTGTTTAGTGTAGTGGTGATAGCAGTCTCCTCCATCAAAAAGCACTCTCTTGAAGTTTTCTTTTCGCAGCATCTGCCTCTTATTCAGAGGGAGTCAGAATAATTTAATTTCCAAAGTGCATTGATTTTTTTTAATATTCTGGCAGGTAGCAGTAAATAATAATTTTGGCTGATCTTGGAAAAGCTCACCAAGGCTAAGTTTGGTTAGCATTTGGAAGGAAGAACACCAGGGAATCTCGGGCCATTTGTGATGGGGGGAAAAAAGCGAGTGATGGAATGTGTGTCACAATAAAAAATTTTCCCCTCTCATGTACTTTTGAAGCATGTACAAAAAGAGGTAAAGTTACCACATATTTTCTGTCATTCTGGCAGGCTGTGCATGTCTATGTTTATAGTCTAGACTGGAGGTCAAAGAAACATTGCAAAACTAAGCAGTCAAACCAGGTCCATATCGTTGTCAAGAAAATCTTATTGACCTATCTGTGTAGTTGTCAGGAATCAGGTTTGACTTGGAGATGATTTTTGCAGTTGTTGTACGCTGGAAATCCAGTGGAGATTAACTTTCTCAGAATACATTCAGACAGTACATAATGGCTTATACAGTTTCAGCTTCTTAGAAAAGCCATGCATCTTTGAAGGCTATCCAAGTGTACATGGCAAGGATTACAGGATCCATGGGCTTATTATTTGCTATTAGTGTAATCTAGTCTCTGCTGCTAGTAACTGCAGAATTATCCATCCATCTTTCCTGCTGACTTTTCCTTTTCTCCAACAATATGGCAGAGAAGGCAAGAGGCAGTCAGAGTTCATTGCATGAATCACAAGAGCATATTATGCCTTATAAAAGGAAAATGTTTTCTAAGGGGAGCTGAACTCCTGGTAACACATGGGCAGATAGTTTCCTTCACACCAGTACGGGCATGGCTAAACCTCCCAGCATAATCTACAGCAGAGGTGGTATATTAACCAATGGAACACCTTGCATCAACCAATGGAACAGCTTGCCCTCAGAAGTTGTGGGAGTGCCATCACTTGAGACTTTCAAGAAGAGATTGGACTGCCATCTGTCAGAAATGGTGTAGAGTCTCCCTCTTGGGTGGGAGGTTGGACTAGATGACCTATAAGGTCCCTTCCAATTCTGATTATCTGTTTATCTGTTTATTCAGTAGGTTCTGACCAGTTCTGGAGAACCGGTAGCGGAAATTTTGAGTAGTTCATAGAACTGGCAAATACCACCTCTGACTGGAGATTTTACAGCATCCTTCCCCTGCCACGCCCACCAAGCCATGCCCACAGAACTGGTAGTACATTTTTTTGAATCCCACCACTGATCTACAGTCCTGGTATTTTCTGGTGATCTTCCATTCAATTATTCATCAAATACCACACTGCTTAAATATTTTCAGTTCTACCAGGTTCTACCACATCCCCTACCTGCCATCTTTAGGGTAGGGGTGTCAAACTCGAATCTTCATGTCATCGTCACGTGATGTATTGTGATTTTTTTTTCCCCTTCACTAAATGGGGCTTGGTGTGGCCAGCGCATGATGCATCCAGCCTGTGGGCCATGAGTTTGACATCCCTGCTTTAGGAAGACATTCACTGTATCAAAAATGATTCTCTGCTGTTTGAGTTTAGTTTTACATAATCATTTCCAGGCGCAAAAGGCTGCCATTACCCATCCCTGCTACTATTACATCATGTTTATTGGACTTATTGATCAATAATGGTATGATAATGAAGAGGGTTTTTTTTAAAATATAAAGCATTGTTCTTAGTAACTATGGAGGGGAAACAACTTTAATCAGATGGGTTAGGAGCCAAGCTCTTATTAAGTCACATGAATAAAAGGGCATCATGGACGCATATGTGATCTGATTTAAGAAAAGTAATGCATTCTGCTTTTATGTACAAAATCTGCGTGATAACATCTTCTGCAGATAGTTAATTCAAGTCTGAGGGCTCTTCAAGTCTAGCCTAAGGAATACCCCTTGGATTTTTTTTTTTTTTTTGCCTTGGATAATTTATATGACACAAATAGCTTTTCATTAAAGAAGGGGACTTTCCCAGACCTTTATTCTAATCCAGGCTTCTAAGTCCCACAATTATCTTCAGAATCATTTGGGATGGAAAATGCACGAGAGGAAAAAGCACAGCTGCTGGCAAGATTTAAGTTTGTTTTAATTGGCCTTAAAGTGGGGCGGGGGGGTGGGTGGGGGTTGGCGGGTGGAGGGGGGCATGAGTGACACACAGCACCTGCTTTTCTGCCAATGAAGAAAGCACTTTAGATCAGCACAAACTAAGCTTCAAGATAGACTCTGCTGGTTCAGCTTGAAACCACTTTCTCAGTTATTGTTACGTTGTGGTTTCTGCACTGTTCAATTCAGTGCCTCTGGAATCCCGCAGGACACAATTCCCTTTAGCGCCTGCCTTTGTCTGTCCCCACCCCCCCCATCCCGACTTCGAAGTATGTCATTCATTTACAATTCCTGAAAGTTGTAGCTAACTTATTTTTTTAAGCAGTGGCAACAGCAAATTAACTCAGCAGCTGAATTTGTTCTTATGTCTCCCAGATTCTTTTCTGAGGAAGAGGCCTTAGAAATGCTGTGCTGTTGTGTTGTTTTTTTTTTCGCCCTCCGCTTGCTACTTCGTGAAAAGGGCTTTCTTACAGCAACAGGGTTTCTTTAAGAAATGGCACCTATCCAGGTGGATGCCCTGCAGATTATCAATATAGCAGAACACATTCCCAGCCTTTGAGGAGTTTGCTGAATGCGTGTGACCAATTAAGACTCAAGTCACGACATAGTGCGTAGCATCTGACATATTTCTGGTATATTACTTGCCGTGTAATTTGATTCTATCGATATCAGTGGGATCGAGCTGCTATCCTGTAACGTCTCTTTTCTTTCTCCTTTGCTTCCCTCCTCCCCCAACATACAGGCAGTCCTTGATTTACAACCACAATTGAGTCCAAAGTGTATGTTGATAAACGAGACATTTGTTAAGTGAGTTCTGTCCCATTTTCTGTCCTTCCTTGCCGCAGTTGTTAAGCAAATCGTTGCAGCTGTTAAGTTAGTAACATGGTTGTTAATCTAGTTTATCCATTGACTTTGCTTGTCAGAAGGTCGCAGAAAAGGATCTTATGATCCTGGGACACTGCAACCACCCTAAATGTGAGACCCTTGAATCTCCAAATACCTACGCAAGGGTCCTCTTCGTAGACTTCAGTTCAGCATTCAATACCATCATTCCAGACACTCTTCTAAGTAAATTAAACCAACTAGTGGTACCTGAACACATTTGTAAGCGGATCATAAGCTTCCTAACAGACAGGAAGAGCAGCAGGTGAAGCTAGCCAGAATCACATCTGATACCTGTACGGTTAACACAGCCCCCAAGGCTGTGTGCTTTCTCCATTTCTCTTCTCCCTATATACCAATGCCTGCATCTCAAATGATTCATCTGTTAAAATACTGAAGTTTGCAGATGATACAACAGTGATTGGTCTCATTCGAGACAACGACGAATCTGCACACAGACAGGAGGTTATACAACTTGCCTGGAACTGAACACACTCAAAACTGTAGAAATGGTGGCACACTTTAGAAGAAACCTTCCCATACTACCACCTTTTACAACACTAGACCACACAGTATCAACAGTAGAGACCTTCAAATTTCTAGGTTCTATTATATCACGACCTAAAATGGACACCTAACATCAAAAAGTCATCAAAAAAGCACAACAAATAATGTTCTTTCTGCGCCAACTCAGAAAGCTCAAACTGCCCAAGGAGCTGCTGATACAGTTCTAAAGAGGAATTATTGAGTCTATCATCTGCACCTCTGTAACTGTCTGGTTTGGTTCTGCAACCCAACAGGACAGACACAGGCTTCAGAGGAAAATTAGGGCTGCAGAAAAAGCAATTACTACCAACCTTCCTTCCATCAAGGACCTGTATACTGCACGAGTCAAAAAGAGGGCTGTGAAAATATTTACAGACCCCTCACGTCCTGGACATAAACTGTTTCAACTCCTACCCTCAAAACGACACTTTAGAGCACTCCACATGAGAACAACGAGACAAGAACAGTTTTTTCCCGAAAGCGATCACTTTGCTAAACAAATAATTCCCTCAACACTGTCCAACTATTTACAAAGTCTGCACTACTATTACTATTAACCTTCTCATCACTCCTTATCACCATCCCCTCCCACTTGTGACTACTGTATGACTGTAACTTTGTCACTTGTATCCTTATGAATTATATTGACTGTTTCCTAGTATGATTTGATTGCTTATTGTACCCTATGACTATCATTAAGTGTTGTATCATATGATTCTTGACTCTTGACGAATGTATCTTTTCTATGTATACTGAGAGTATTTGCACCAAGACAAATTCTTTGTGTGTCCAATCACACTTGGCCAGTAAAGAATTCTATTCTATTCTATTTGCCAACAGTCTGAAATTTTGATCATGTGACCACGAGGATGTTGCAATAGTCATAAGCATGAAAAAAAAATTTCAGTGATGTTGTAACTTTGAACTGTCACTGTTGTAACTACCTGTAAACACTTAGATTGAAAATTCTTTGGGCTAGGTAAGCTGTGCAGCACCTGAAAGGGTCCATAGGATCCCAAAACCAAATAACATTTAAACTTTGAACCAATAGATGGAATTGCATGAATGGCAAGCCTCTCAAGAATTTCCCTATGTGATGAGATTGTTGAAGACACAAGGGAAGTGAGGACCAGAGGTGGTATTCAGCAGGTTCTGACCAGTTCTGGAGAACTGGTAGCAGAAATCTTGAGTAGTTTGGAGAACTGGCAAATACCACCTCCAATTGCCCCCGCCCCCATCTATTCTCTGCCTCCTGAAATCAGCTGGATCTTCTTTTGTTGCCCTGCACAGGAGAACGGAGCTGGAAAGCAGGTTAGTGGGATGGGGAAGGAATGGGATTTTGCAGTAACCTTCCCCTGTCACGCCCACCACGCCATACCATGCCCACCAAGCCACACCCACAGAACCGGTAGTAAAAAATTTTGAATCTCACAACTGGTGAGAATCCCAAGACACCAAGATGGCCACCTTTTATGCCTTCTTGATTTGAATCCAGGTCAGAGGGACTTCCCCCTGCTGCCTTCATTCAGTCATGTCTGATTCTCAGAGACTTCCTAGATAAGCCTGCAGTTTTCGTGGCAAGGATTTTCAGAAGTGATTTGCCATTGCCTCTTTCCTAGGGCTGAGGGAAAGTGACTGGCCCAAGGTCATCCAGCTGGCTTCCTAAAGAAAGTTAAACCCACAGCCTGTTGGGGTTTAACCTGATGCCTTCACCGCTACACCAAACTGGCTCTCAAAGGCAGTTTGAAGGGAAGTAGTTGTTTTACAAAAAGAAAAGGGAAAAATGCAAGGATAAAAAGGGAAAGTTCTTTTCAGGCTGTCACTTCAATGTACATATTATTTATGTATTTGCAACATTTTTACAATGCAGGATGGTTTTATTATTGATTTTTCCCCTTATTAATGCTGTACTTGCACTGCTACTGCACCGAGAGATTCAAAGATTTAAAGTATATGCTGTTATTCAGTTCAGATTTCAGTTGAACAGAGAAGTTTCTAACCTCAGCTCCTTAGTCCATAGCAAGCCCTGAAAGAGAGAAATGAGAATTTTTCAGAGTATAAATAAAAATAAAATCTAGCCAGACAAAGAGATTTCAGAAAAAGAGCAGCTGCTTAGCATTCCAGAAAACAATGTACTGTAGAACAAACAGGATGCCTTCAGAATTACAAACATTATCTGGACAAACAGTTTACAGGTCCCAGGTGCAGGCTGAGTGATATATCCTGCTCTCTTTTTCTTTTTCAAAGTTTTCTTCTTTTAGTTTTCCTTTGCATTTGTACTAAAATAAAACAGAAGCCTCTTCCATCAAAACTCCAAATGAAAGCTTTATGCATTACTATTCTTGTAGCCCCTAATAATGAAGAATTCAATTAAAAATATTCAGCAGAATTTGATTTGGGACCTAACTGAAATTGAAAAGCATGTCATATCTTTCTTTTCTTTTTTTTATGTTGTCAGGATGCCATCCCAAATGATGATGGTGAACATGCCTGATTTTCATAGAAGCCGATTTTTGAATATGCTAACTGAATGTTTTCACAGATTTGTTCCTAAATCAGAACTGGGAAATCAATTATATCTCTATCTCATGTGGTCTATACAAACATACACACTTTTTAGATGCTCGTATTTTTATTAGTCATTTTCTCATTGCGATAATGCCAGCATAACAGCACGTCTTTAGAATTAGAGAGGACTATTGCCTTCAGTTTGCAAATGAATATGTTTATTGTCTACTTAAACTAAACAGAAACCTAGAAAATTAATTTTTGTCAGTACATATATGGAGCATATCTAATGTAGAAATTCATTTTCAGCGAAGTCCGGGTCACTAATGATAAAAGGAATACATTAAAACAACCTTTCTAATGTTCCACAATACACAAAGCACTTGAATAAGACTTATTCTAAACGGTCCTTGGAGAAAAGCTATTATTTTGAGATTAAATATGTCGCTTCTTATAGAAACACGGAGTCTCAGACGGGTATATTTCTTCTTCTTCTTCTTCTTCTTTTTGGAAAATTGTATTTTATAATGCCATTGTTAAAGGACCCCATAGAAATTGGAGGCAATTAATTTCAAGGTTGATTTCTCTTCCATTCTCTCCCATCTTCTGTTTTGCCAATAAACATGTCTGAGCCAGGTGTTAATTACAAGCACTGATAAAGCCACAGAGCTGTTCTTGCTCTCTCGGGAGAAATGACTGGACTCAGCATTTTGCTGCTGCACTCCTAACTTATTTACTGCTCTGAAGTTTATCTTTCTGGTTTGGGATGGAAGAATGGTGGTAATGTATTCTTGTGCATTTTGTAAAAAAAAGAAAAGAAAAGAAAGGAAAATATCCTAAATTGGTCTTTTTCATTTCACAGCTTCCAGATATAGTGGATGTGTTTCTTAATTCCCAATTAGTTGTAGCCACTGTCTAGGACTATGGGTATGATGGGGCAACACAACCAAAGTGTGGCATGTTGGAGACAACCCTAGGCTTGTTAAGTTACAGTTGTCAGTTAACAGGAATGAAATAAGCCTTCCCTCGTTTTAGCCATTTATCTGTTATTGCTACAGAGTGACATTTCTCCTATGGTGTACTTGCAAGCAAGATCACCTGGACACTAAGCTGCACAGATAAGGGTGTTGATCAGACATTGATTTCCCATGTATTTAACTCATATTTTTTTAAAAAAATAGGCTCAAATTGATTTACAAGAGTTCTTAGGGATTTCTTACCCACAACTTCATCTCCTTTCTCAGGTAACATTGATACACACACACACATGTACACACACACACGTATACACACACACGTATTTATGTATGTGTATACACCTATACACAAACATACACACATACACACACACACACACACAGAGTTGAATAAGTCTGGATTCAATTTTGATATTATGCATAGTTCTGAACTATTGACAGACCTTGATATAATAGGGTTAATAACATTTAAAATTAAAGTTGATTCATAACAGCCCAATAATTTAGGTAATGTTTCATCCTTATTTGTGCAAATGCATAATTTATATGTTCTTGAGGAAGTATGTGCATCCTCACATTTATCTGTATAGATAGAAACAATTCAGGGAAGCATAACTTCTAAGAAGCAGAGCACAGAATGTCTGGCTCCATATCCTGGTTTAAGCCATAATACAATGTGTTTGGCTTTAGTTTAGCTTGTTGTGTGTCTCTCATCCATCACAATTTGTAATGTATGGCATAACGCAGGGGTGTCAGACTCACATTGTCATGGCAGCGTCACATGACGTATAGGAACCCCCCCCTTTGCTAAACAGGGCAGGGGCGTGGCCAGTGTGTGATGCATCCGTCCCACAGGCCGCGAGTTTGACAGCCCTGGCATAACGTATCATCAGTGATGAACCTAGGCAAATAAAATGGTTTGTTTATTTTATATGCTAATATTACCACAATCACTAGGATTGGGCAGTGCAGAATACACAAAATTAGAAACAAAGCAATATGAAATATCTTTTAGTAAACAGTAGTTGCCCCATAATTATATGACAGGCTGAAAGCCTATTGGAATAAAAGCATTTAGGATCTTCCTAAACAAAAAGGAGAATCATACTTCTGGGAGCAAAATATTCCAGACTATTACCAAAAGGCCAAACATTTTGTCACTTCCCATAGATTTTATGGTAGGGGGCGTTCTTAACAGACCCTGTTTTGATGATGCGATGTACAGAATCACATTTAGTAAGATAGTCCCATATCTATGCCTGTACCTTATCACCTAAGGCTTTATAGGTCCTGAAGAACATATTTAACTGCTTTTAATTTTTAACTGTTATAGCTACAGAGTGACATTTTCCCTACATTATACAGCATTTGTGAGCCAACTGGTAATCAATGCAATGAAGAGGCTAGCAGCCTAGTTGTTTTGTTCTAGAACAGTTATAGCTTCCAAGTCTTTTTCAAAAGCAGCTTCAGGTTAGGTGTGTTGCAGTGATCTAATTATGGGGTGATCAGGGCCAGACATCCTAGTATAGTTAGGACCATAACTTCTGAGTGAAGAACCTCCCTGGGCCATAGTTTCTGCCTGCAGTGGATGTTTAGGAAAGGCACAAGCCCTGGACCTACCTCTTTTGTGGTAGTATAATCACATTGAGAACAATATTCCTGGATGTTTATTCAGAAACAGCAAGTCTGTATTGAAAGGATTTAATCCGAACTTGATTCTCAGGACCTTACATATCCAGATCCTTATTCAAGACATATATACTATTCCAACTTGACTTCATGAAATATATAAACTCACCGGGTGATTTTATGCAGATATTAAATAACATAGGATATAAGATTGAGCCATGAGGGATACCATTGGAGTGCCTAAAGAGTTGAGCATTTATTCCGTGTAAATAACATTCAGATAGGCAATGATAGGCAAACTAACCCTTGTATCTTTCAGAAGTAATTAGAGTAACAGCCTTCCTCAATGAAGCTTAGCCATGTCCTGAAACCAACCACCCAATTCCTATTTGGCTGCCCCAAGGTTTCAAAAGAGACACGGATGAAGCTTTTGAACAGAGTTCACCCTTCAGAGTTCACCCCTTCCACTTTCTCAGCTCTCAAAAGCTCAAACAAAATCCTAGGTCATAATTCATGATATTGTTTTGCAAATCTCACTGTGGTTATCCCATGGGTATCCAAAATAGCATGAATAGCATATCCACAAGGTAACCTGTGAAATCATGCAGGCTGTTTACAAATTCTTTCAGGGGTGGGCTGCTGAGGTTCACAGGGGTTCAGGAGAGCCCCTAGCTAAGATTCTGTGCAGTTTGGAGAACCCCCAAATCCCACTCCTGGCCCACCCCCACCCCTCCCAGGAGTCCCCACGTGGCCCTTTTTGGATGCAGGGCATGCACAGAGGCTCGGAAAGGCTGAAAAACAGGCCTCCTGGAAGTTCAGGAAGGCCAGAAATGGGCCCATTTCTGGCTTCGAGAGAGCCTGTTTTCGTCCTCCTGGAGGCTTAAGGAAAGTTTCAAACCAAGATATTCTTCCCTGGAATCATTTTTTTTTCAAGTGTTGTGTTCTGTGGATCCAGTGCATATGAATCTGATGTGACATTAGAATTGTTAGCTCATGTATGCTTGGGAAGCTAGCTAAGTTGTTAAGAAAGGTTTCCATTTATCGCTTGCCTTCACGGCACTGATTTTGGAATTATTCCAATGGGGAAAACATACTAAAAATGTTCCCTGGGGTTTCTGGTATGTGTGCCAGGGGGAAAAAATGAATTATTCAAATAATAAATAATGAAATATTTCAAAATTACCAATAGGAAAAGACTGGTAAATGAAAATCTGTTCTTGCAAATCTTTAAAAAAATCTTATAAGGGATTACAAGGGAATAACTAGCATTGGGCTGGGCAGTTTTTGCATGGAAATTAGAAGAAAAAAAACAGCCCTCAAAAATCCAGGCTAGATATACGTATTTGAAGGCAGATATTTTAGAGTTGGCATTAATTTCAAAGGATTTTGTACAACAAGCTCTATAAGTTTATTTCTCCCATGATGTTTCGATTGATAACTTAAACACATGGTAGATAAGGTAGGGGTGGAAAGAACAGCTATTGTTTTCTATTTTTCCAGGATATTTGTTAGGAATATTCGTGTATGATTTCTTTTTTAAGAAAGAAATGTCACTGTGGTATAAAGTTGCTATATGAATTCACTGAACTGGTCTTAATATGTAAGACCAATTTACTGCCCATTTATCAGTTGCTGAAATTTGAGGTGGAAAGATCTTTACATCTGAAGTGTTAGCTAGAGAAATATTTGGCTTACAGTGACACAATTTGTTTTCTGCTCTAGATAAAATGAAGCAGAAAATCAGATTTACACCCATTTGTTAGATCAATAAAGGACAATATTTGTAGCTCAGGCTTGAAATGAGGGGTCTTTGGGGCTCTCTGAGCTTGGTTGCTTTCTTGCTGACATTTCATTACCCAAACATCATCAGTCTGATATTACCAAGTTTGGGTAATGAAATGTGTGCAAGAAAACAACCAAGCTCAGACAGCGGCAAGGTTCCCACAAAGTTGTTAGATTTGGAAGATTAAATCAAGCAAATTGGTTGTGGAAAATTTTTAGATTTCTTTTATAGGCAAAAAGCACACTAAACTTTGCCTATGTTTGTAATTTGCCAGAACTGGAAAGTGATTGGAAAGCAGGGTTCAGTATTGGTATTTGTAAACAACCCCATATTTAGCATCGTTGCCACAAGTAGCTTCCAAATCATTTATTTCATTAGAAATTCCACCTGTCTATTAGAATGCCAATTCATAAGTGCAGCATCTTTGTCATGGCATGATCTCAGCTTGGTGCCTAGATGCACTCATAAGAAACCAGCCGTCTTCCAGATGTTGCTCAAATACATTTGCCACTGGCCATCCTGGTTAACTCTGCTAGGAATTTTAATTCCTCAAATCTGCAGAGCCACAGCTTTTCCATGCTTCTGGGCATTGTGAGCGATTGACAGTCTTTCTTTCCCTTTTCTAAATTTGCTTGTGTTAGATGTCCAACATTATGAATATTAACATTTGGAAATGATATTATATAGCAAAACAACAAGAAAAAGGGGGAAGTGAAAGGCTGATTGCATGAGACACTAGTCTGTGGTTAGCCATGTGGACATGCCCAAAGAAGGGAATGAATGAAACCTAGAACTGAGACTGGGAGTATTCATTCTGTAATTTTGCAATCTGGCCCCAGGCACTTACTTACACAATGCCAAAGGTCGCAGAAAACTGAGTACATGGAAATTCTCTCACGCTTCACATCTAGAAGAGGGGGGGCAGCCGTATATCTTTGTAAGTGATATCTCTGTTGCCCTTTATGTTGTGTAGTAAGGAAATCCTGCAGCATTGGTGAGAAAACAGTGTTGAGAATTTTTGGCTGGATGGAAAATGTATTAAAAAAAATCCCAGCTGATTAAAGAAAGGGAGAAACACAGTGCATTGAAAGAAGAAGAAGAAAAAAACACCTATGGAATCTGGCACGGAAAACGAGTGGAACTTTTGAATAAGCCAGTTGATGTTTTTCAGGATGTGGTTGAAATCTGACATCACTTTCAGAGTTCCAGAGGCTGTTCTTAGTGACATCCATACTTGGCTCGCTCAGGATCTCCGCAGCCTGGAGAAGGGAGCTATGTTTAGATTTCACAGTCTTGTTTCAGAACCGACAGAATCCTTCCTCTCTGGTCTCTGGGGCCCGCTCTTGCTGCTCTGCTTCCTGATGAGCATTTTGGAGAATCTGAGCTGTTTTGGTTGCAATCTCTAAATCACGGGTCACCAACCTTGGCAACTTTAAGACTTGTGGACTTCAACTCTCAGAATTCCTCAGCCAGCTTTGCTGGCTGAGGAATTCTGAAAGTTGATGTCCACAAGTCTTAAAGTTGCCAAGGTTGGAGACTCCTGTTCTAAGTAACCAATTCAAGATTAAGTGTCACCATACCTAGTATCAGGAGTCACGTGTGTAGTTGTGCACTATGTTGTCCCCTGATCACTAAAAAGCTGCCTTCTATGAGTTATGCCAAAGGAAACATCTTAGCATAAGATCAAGAGACTACAGAAACCTTAAAAAGCAGTTATATCAAAGCAAGTAGCTTTGGAGAGCTGAGAGCTGTCCCCATTATCTCAATCCAAGAACATGCCGATGAGTAATAGAGTTGTTAACTATCATTACTTTCCTAGGTTACAACAACTCCTGCTGAAGAATGTTCTACTGAGTGTCTGTTGCCCTGGTGCTGGTTCTAGAAGAGAACCACCTGTAGATACTGAAGACTTCTATACTAATGACATCATGGCATTGTTCAGCCATTGCTATGATGAAAACAAACTGGTCTGCATTAGCGATACAGCACTACAGCCATGGCTGAGTGATGCTGTAAATTGTTAGGGTGGAAAATCCTAAGCATGACTGGAATTTGCTAGATTTTTTTTTTCTTCTAAGGCAAATGTGATCATGCAATTTGGTTAAATGCAGAAAGGAAAATACAGCAGTGGTGTGTTAAAGCTTGTGACATGATGTAGAAGTTTAAGATGGTGAAGAACATTACAACACATAAGCTAGAAAGAGAGAGAGAGAGATAAAGAGAGAGATAAGATACAAGAGAGAGCTGGTTTGGTCTAAGTAGTTAAGGCTCCAAGCTAGAAATCAGGGGATGGTGAATTCTAGTTCTGCCTTAGGCATGAAAGCTGGGAGATTTTAGGTTGCTCACTCACTCTCAGCCCAACTCACCTCACAGAACTGTTATAATGGGGAAAATAGGAGGAGGAAAGAGTATTGGGTATGTTCATTGCCTTGAATAAATAATAAAAACAATAACAAATAATTAAATAAAATGGGGGACACTTTTTAGCTGTATTTAAATGTTACATGCATTGCTTTAGGCAACGATGTGAGTATAGTAATGCCTGTTTATGCACATTACCAATCACACACACCCCCCCATTTAATGTAAGATAAATACATTATCTGCCATCAGGTAGAGTAATAAATAATGTTAAGAATTCAGGTTTGGTGGTGTCTGCCAACTTACTTGACTAGAGTAATACTTCTTTTCCAACAGACAAATATTTTATCTGAAACAGAATGAATCTATCTCCCTCCCTCCCTCCCCCCCCCCTCTCTCTCTCTCCCCCCCACTCTCTCTCTGCTTAGAGTGACTCCACACAATTCACCACTGCTACTCAATAATTCACTGCAAGAATTGTTCTCATGGATACTGAACTTCCTTCTTAGTTGAGTCACAGGTAAATTACATTTTAAAACTCTATTTGAGCTATGTCTCAAATGTAATTAATGTAAAAAAAAAAGCTGCTTCTCTATGATGTGCCTTCGAGTCATTTTATTTCCTGATGACTGCTTGAACTAGTTCTTGCAGTTTTCTTGGAAACTTCCTCCCCTCTCAAAGTGTTTTTCCATTGCATGCCTCCTAGGGTCTGAGAGAGAACGACTGGCCCAAAGTCACAGAGTTGCTGGTGCCTAAGGCAGAACTAGAACCTGCAGTATCTTGGTTTCAAGCTTGGTGCCTTAACCAGGGGTGGGATACGATAGGGTTAACTACCGGTTCGGGATTTACGAGCTTCCCTGCATGCTGTGAGCCGCGCACCTGTAAATCGTCATCAGCACGCTGTGTTCAGAGAAGCAGCCTTTGAAACAGCTCTCTTTTCCTGCTTTTTTTAAACTGCAGCTGTGCCTCGTTTGGCAGCTGAAGTTGAAAAATTAGGAAATAAAGGTCAGGTAAGAGCCCAAGTGGGAGGGTGGGCAAAAACATCAGAGCTACTGGTTCTACAGAGGTGGACAGAACTGGTAGAAACCCACCCCTGGCCTTAACCATTACACCAAGCTGGCTCTGTGATAGAGTATCTCTCTGTTATGGAATTCCAGAGTGGGAAAAAGGAGATTTGAGTTCCCATTCACCCCTAGTCTCTTATTGTAAATGAGCAAAGATGACATATTGCAGGGGTAGGCAACTATGCCCACTTTATGACCTTCTGGGATTTCAACTCCCAAAATTCCCGAGCCAACCATGTTGTTGAGACAATCATTTAGAATTAGATAAGTTAGTCTTACTTTTTACTATGCGTCAATAAAATTTCTGCTTTTAAGATGAAGCTCATAGCATGTTAAATTCCACATCATTGTTTCAGAACCATTTACTACAAATGGGAATGTAAAACATGAAAGTTAACACACTAAATAGCAACCTAAATAAAGCAACACGCGTGGCTTGACATTAGTCGCTAACTGTAGCATCAAACCATGCAAGGGTACCTCACATAAGATTGTCCCACTGTTTTCAATCAATCTGGTTGCTTTCAAGGGAAGATGCCTATTTCTTTCTCTTTTTTTCCTAGGTGGATTTTAGACAATGGGAGTCTAAACATTGGCTGTTACAGAAGAATTCAGGACATTTGTAAAAGAGGATTCTGCTCCCTTTTGAAATTGCCTCTGCACTTCTGTTATCTCATCAGGGTTTCATTGATATTTGAGAGCTGATCCAATCTATCTCTGACCCATGTGTTATATTTGTAACACTAAGAAATCTTTTGTTAAAAAAATATTGTGGCTTGAGGAGTTTCTGGATGATCAGTTTTCCTATGAGTTGTGATTCCTACTTCCCCTACTAGTCTCTGAGGAAAGCTGGCTTCATCGCTTTACAACGGCTGTTCATAAGAATCTTTGTGTCTTCTTTTTATTGTGTAACCGTACTAATCTCTACAAAATGAAACAAGGGAATGGATTGGGAACAGACGATTTATTTTCTTGCAACGTGCAGTGGGGATGAGGATTTTTATTTTATTTTTTGATGGAAAGTTTACTGTAGAAACTATGGTATATAAGTGTTGGAAGAAATATCCTTCTGGGTTCAGTTCCAAGTGGGGAAGAAAGACACTGCTAACATGGTGACTGCTTGGAAAGATGGTTTAATGATGGACAGGATAACATGCCTTGGGTGAAGAAAAAGAGATGCTGAGAGTCCCTTGGTTTTATGCCCTCTGTAGGAATTTGATTTGAGCTTGTATTCTGATTGGTTATCAGACTCCCATGAGGCCATGCAGGGGCAACTCTGTAGGCTGTCCTGAGTCCCAGGCTTGGTTGAGCCTTGCTGGGTGATGATGGAATGAAAGGGCTTTGGGCAATTCCTATTATAGCTCTATCTGGAGTAGATCTTTGTTATGTAAAATAGACTGGCCTAGGCAAAAGACCATTAGCAAAGGTGGTGGTGGGGGGTGAGTTTCTGCCTCACTGAGTTTCTACTTTTGTTTTTAGGGGAAATATTCTTCCTTTTTAGTATATCCTAAAATATTTCATTTTCTTAGGAGAGGGGTGGGTTTTAACTTCCAACATAAGAATTAGGAAATATTTGCTTCATGTTCTCAGTGTTGCAAGGTTGAAGATAGAAACAGATCATCTTCAAACTGCTTCTGATGGATAGGGAAGTAGAAGTAGAAAAGGGATCTCGGACTCAATAAGATTTTATTCACATATTTCTAAATAAATACATTTGCATATAGTAGTTGAAGAAACCAAGGAGGGTTTTTGGATGTTATTCTGATATCTTAAATCAAGATGATATTTTATTTTGGAAAACTCAGCACAGCCAAAAATTGCTGGGTAGCCAGTCAGGTTGTTTATATATCATTTATAAATATATACAAATATAACATTGTAAGTATGGACCAACACCCATCATTGGTATTGCTCAATTGCTTAAACCCTAAATGATTCAGCAGAGAGCTTCTTTTGACTGTCATCCTAAAACAGTGCTGCAGTTATGAAACCAATAAATACATAAACAATATTAAAAATAAAATTTGCCAATTTGAATTTGGGTGTTTAAAACTATTGTTTTCCATTGTGGAAGTCTCCCTTGATACACAGTAAAGAAATCTGCTATGCAAGCATCACTTCTCTGGAGGAATTCCTTTTATTATCTTGTTTTCAGACAACTGCACATGGGTTTGTCCAAAGGCGTGTCTGTTTTTATAGAAGATAAATAGTTACAAATGCCAGGAGGTAATCGTTGCATTTGACATGAATCTGGATTTTAACAAACGTGACAAGCCCTAATGTTGGCCTAATTGCTTTTTGTTTGATGTCATAACTTCAAATCTGTCTAAGGCAGCATTTCTCAACCTTGGCAACTTTAAGATGTGAGGACATCAAATCCCAGAATTCCTCAGCCAGCACGTGTGGATTTCAACTCCCAGCATTTCTCCCAGCTAACATGGGGAGGCTGGGAATTGAAACCCACACATCTTAAAATTGCCAAGGTTGGGAAAGATAAGAGTGGTCTAGACCAAGGGTTTCCAAACTTGGCAACTTTAAGACTTGTGGACTTCAACTCCCAGAGTTCCTCCGCTTTGCTGGCTGGGAGTTGAAGTCCACAAGTCTTAAAGTTGCCAAGGTTGGAGACCCCTGGTCTAGGGTCACCCTATCTGTGTTGCAAAAATCCAGATGTCCACTAGATCAGGGGTCACCAACCTTTTGGATCTCAGGGACCACCAAAGTCATAATTTTACATCCCAAAGAGCACTAATTGGTCCTGTGGGTGTGGCCTAATTTGTGGGTGTGGCTTGGTGGTCATGTGACTGGCTGGGCATGGCTTGTATGTAAATATTATAAATATTTATATAAATATTGAATTTTATATAAAAAAGAGCAACTTTTACCCAAAATCAAGCAAAGCAGGCAGGCAGATTGAGTTGCTCACAGAATCACAGATTCATTCAGGGATCTATCTATCTGCCATTGGCTAGTTCAGACTGTCACATAAAATTTGCTTGCAAGCAAACCCATAAAATTTTCTAGCAAGCAAACTCACAAAATTAACTCACAACACACCATGTATGTAAATATTGAATTTTTTATATAAAAAAGAGCAACTTTTACCCAAAATCATGCAAAACAGGCAGGCAGATTGAATTGCTCACAGAATCATTCAGTGATCTATCTATCTGCCATCAGCGAACTCAGTCTGTCACATAAAATTTGTTTGCCCCGAGTCTGCACTGAATAAGAGAACCTTCAGTCCTAAGGGAGATTTGGCTGTGCTTAAAAGCAGAGGCGAAGATCTAAAGACTAGCTAGAAAGCAAGAAATCCAACCATTTCCTGCTTCCTAGCTAATCTCAATCTCCTGGCACAGCAGAACAGCTGATGGTTGGGGGGGGGAGGAAAAATAGCAATTCAGCAGGCAAGTTTGCCTAGTAAGGAGTGAGTGGGTGGGGAGGGTTCCTGCGGGCCATGTGAGTGGCTCAGCATTGTGTTCCTGCACAGCCTGGATTAATTGCTTTGAGGGAGTACTCTGGGGGTGACATTTCTCTGTGGCCCACCAAAATTTTCTCGTGGCCCACCAGTGGGCCACGGCCCACCAGTTGGCAACCGCTGCCCTAGATGACTGTACAGGGTTTCCTGTGCCTTCTTGCTGCCACCTAGTGGCCATCTAGTTTTTTGTAGCCAAGAGCTAGAGACAGTATTTTCTGATTAGTGTATTTCATGATTAAATACAGAAACTACCACAATAAAGCATAGCATGCTATAATGAACTAATGATCTGGATACAGCTATCTTAGCAAAACCAAGTGGAGAGGAATGTGTGCTGTTTATTTAATTGATTCTAAGCCACAAAAGAATCTTACTGTATTTATGAGAAATCTTTCCAAAATGGAATGTTGGTTCAGATGTTTTTCCAGTACTGGGGCTTTGATTTAAGTTTACAAAAAGCAGTGGCTTTAAGCTGGTTGTGCTTCTGATTGTGTGCTAAGACACCACATTGAAATCTGAATATAATCATCTTTTGCAGTTTAGTATAATTCCTCAATGTATTCCATGGTCCCTTCATTACAGAATTGTAAATAGCTCCCATCACATCTATCTAATGTTAGGCCTGGAACAAAAGTGAGAATCTAGACTGGGTAGAGGAAGGATCTTGAATTAGAGACACAAAGTGGGAGAAGGATGAACAAAAAATGTCTGGAGATAATTCCCTTATCAGCTGCAGTTTAAAATAAAGCTGTTTGGAGACTACAGTAAGAACCTGTGCCTTTACAGTAACTATAAATACTACTATACTTTACAACTGTCTCTTTGCTTTACCAGTTTTCTTTACGGAAAAAAATGAATCCTATCCCACATAAAATATATAGTAATAACTGGATTTTGCCAAAATATATCCCATTAGCTATGTTAGAATTCAGTATTAATTATAATCCAAATAGCCATTTTCAAAGTCATGTGCCAAAACAGGGACCAACAAATTGTTCTTGTGGCTGTAGATGCCATAGCACAATGGGGGACAAAGGAAAATGAAAGAGTGGAATTCTTATGCTAGGCCCCCAGTATCTTGTGAGATTTCATAAGACTCTTTAAATTTGATCTAAGATTTGGGGGTTTCTTCCATTGTAGTGTTGCAGCCACTAATGGCTTGTTGATGTTGGAATCAAAAGAAATGGTGAGGACTATCAAAGCAGTGCTTCATTATAATGCATCGTTTGTATTTGATCTAGTAACCTAAACATTTGGTGGATTACTCATTTCCGCCTGCTTTGCTTTCTCTTTAGCCAGCCTTCCCTAATTAAGCTCTTTTCAGATATTTGCATTACAATTTACCATTTGATGATTGTCTAGTTATTTGTTTGGCCCCAGAAGTTTTTTAAAAAAACCTGCGCTTGTAACAATACCTCCATCTGCAATGGTTGGTTTGAAAATGCAAGAATATTTCATGTTAAACTGAAAAAAAAAGTGTTTTTTTTTAAACATAATGCTAAACCCAAACACAACCCTAACTATAATCCCAACTCTAACCCTAATTCTGACCCAAATCTATACCTAACCCTAACCCTAACCACTAAACCAAACATAGCCCTAACATTCACTCTAACCCAAACCTCAACCCTAACCCTAATCATAATCCCAACTCTATCCCAGACCCTAATCCTAACTCTAACCCTGGCACATACGTTAACCCAAACCCAAACCCCAATCCTAAAACCCCTCAAAAAGTCTTGTAAGCATACTGATTAACTACAACTCTACTAGCAATTTCTATGTTACTCTCAGAATTCATAGAGGCCAAACCCTAACCTCAAATGTAACCCTAATCTTATCTCAGACTCCCACCATAACCCTAAAGCAACACTAACCACAACCACAACCCTACCCCTAACCACAATCCCTAATCCTAACCCTAAAACTAACTCTAAATCTAATCCTAAACATGTTTAAGTGGGTATTCACCCAAATGGGATTTTCTCCCATGTAATTTAACAAGAAAACATAGATAGGGTAATCTCAAAAAAGTCAGAGATCTCCTAAGCTTATTGATGTGCTATGAGTCTATTGGCGATGTTTTTTTTACTTTTGGAAATATGAACAGCTAAACTTACCTTAATGCTAACCCTAACCCCAACCCTAACACTAAGTGAATTTGCAATTTTACCAATTTTACCGGTAAACATAGGTAAGTAATTCATGAAAAGTTGAAACACTCCTAAGAATAACACAATGTGCTATGAATCCATTAGCAAAGCCTATTTTACTGTCAGAATTCACTAAACTCTAGACTAACCCTAAAGCCAACCTTAATCCTAAAACTAACCCCAGCCTTATGGTGAGGTTTGGGCTAGGGTTAGGGTTAGATATCCGTGAATTCTGAGATTAAAATAGGCATTACCAATGCATATGTAACCCATGTATTTATTATATTTCTTGGAGACCTAACCCCGATCCTCACTCTAACCCTATCCCTCACCCTAACACTAACCATAACCTGAAGTAGATTTGTACCCTAATGGGATTTTTTTCATTTATTTTACCAGGAAATGTAGATAAACCAGTCTTGAATAATCAGAGTCCTTCTAGGCATAATTATGCATTACAAATTTATTGGTGATATCTATTTTACTCTGATAATTCATGGAGACCTAACCCTAACCTTAATCCTAGCCCTAATTTAACCCTAAATTTGCCATTTCATAAGAATGGAAGCATCTCCCTTAGAGGTAATTTGAAAGTTTTTTTAAAAAAATGCAATCAGTTTAAAATCCAGTGCTGAGTTACATATAGTTCAACTTGTGTTTGTATAGGAATAGGTGTGAGCAACCAAATTCAAGGTGTTGGTTGCAATTGTATGATGGTGGCAAACAGTTTGACTTTTTTTTAGGAAGAGTCAAATAGTCAATAGCGTTGAAAATCAGATTTATTTACAGCCATGCATATGGCAAACGAGGAAGAATCGCAATTACATCTTGCAGTTGGGTTATTCTAAGTCTCCTGATCTCCAACAATGCGGAGTCTCCTGATCTCCAACAATGCTGTAAATAGTAAATAGCCCATCCATGTGTCTCTTGGGAATGTGTTAATGTTAGTGGTATTTAGTTTTTAAAAAGCTGCAGTCTAGTATACGATTTTCAGGAAACAACCCCCCCGCCCCCAAATTAATAGATTTGAAAAGTGGAACCCCTAATTTCCATTTTTGCACCTGTACGTCTTTTGTACCTGAGTTCCTTTCTCATTCTGCACCATCAACTTTTTTTTTCTTTTCCCTTGCCCCTCCCTTTTGCTTCCCCCCCCCCCTCCCAATGTACTTTTCCTTGGGATTCTGCCACCACCTGCAATAAACGCGAGCCAATTTCTACAACTGGATAGTAACCAAAACTTTGGAAATCAGTTTCCTTTCCACCCTCGATAGCTGCCAATCCCTAAAAAGGGAAGAAAAAAAAAAAGAGATAAATCGTATGTGTTTGTGCGTGTGTGTGTGTGTGTGTGTGTGTATACAGGGGAAGACCCAGAAATCAAGGAAATCAGAACCATGCCATGTAAAATTGTTACAGCTGTTTCTGTTTGCATTGGCTGTTTCTTTTGGCTTGCTCCTCTCCAGCAACTTCATGAGATTGGGAAGGAATGAAGCACAACTTTGCTCTTGGTGGAGAAACCCCACCACTGGGAGCAGCAAGGAAGTGGGTGTGGTGACGAGGAAGGTTTGTGGGAGAGACATCAAAGGGCAGCTTCCTAGCCTAGCAACCCACGACACTGAGATCAGATTAATTTAATACAAAAAAAAAAAAATCTAATAGAGGAGAGACATAAACTCTGTAATAACTGGGCCAGGACATCCTTCCCACAGTTCACCAGAGCTGATGGAAAGCTTGATGTTTTCCTTCAGTGGAAAGGGCAGCCCCTTCTCCACCTCTACAGAGAAGCCATCACTCTTTGATCCTCTTCTCTGCCTGTGATTCTTCAAAGATCCTTGGAACCCATAGCAACCCACACATGCTTACCCATGCAAAGGAAAACAGACTATGTAGTAATTAAAGCACGTCTCCCAACTTGGCTCGGAAAAAAGCTGGGAGGTTGTTAATTGCTTTGGCTATTTATTTTCTTTAAAAAAGGATTTGTAGTGCTCAGCCCGGCGGTAATGGTCAAGTAGCAGAGGTGGGGGAAGAATATGGATGAAAGAGATGGGATACATCAGTATAACTCGCCTTTGGGCAAGGAGGAGGAAGTGGGATCAGGGATGGAGAGGGGGATATATATATATATATATTTGGTAATGCACACAAAAATCAAATTTAGTTCCTGTTTTGATTCAGTGGCAATCAAGTCAAGGTTGCTGTGAGCAAGGGCATAAGAGCGTCAAATGTTTTGCATTCATTCCAATTTTTTTTTTTTAATGAGATTGAAAGGAAAACAGGAAGAAAGCATGGCGAGGCAGTAGTGGGCAAGATTTTCATACTTTAAATTCCCCTTTGAAGTTATACATAGATGTCCTTTGTTAAGAAGGGCAGTCGCCAAGGCCAAAGGTTTGGCCTCCGTGTGCAAAAGCCAGTGGAAGAGAAGGAAATGCCTGTCGCTGCTGTTCAGGTGGCAGGTTGGGCTCTTAACCACACCAGGCACTCAGATGTAATGGCTAAGGAAACAAACTTTCATTGCACGAGCAGTTGCTGGAAGGTGATGCTAAGAAACCTCGCTTGTCAGCAAGTAAAGAATTTTCCCTGATTTTTTTAGACCAACTTTCGGCGACTCCTGTCAGCTGACATGCTCAGAAAACCTAAGTAGACAAGGTTTACTTGCCTACTTAGATCCATGTTCTTCAAGGATTTTAAACCAATTCAGTTGGTTACACAATTAAAATTCCAATAGAAAAATGTACCTTTCCCCACACAAGGGACGGTTTCAAATGCATTTTACACATGATAGTTTCATATGGATAGTCCTCAATTCATGACCACAGTTGAGCCCAAAATATCTGTTGTTGTGCATAGCCAAAACAAAACCCAAAACCTGTAAGGAAGGTCTGGGTTAAGTATTACTAAGATGTTCAGCTAGGGAAGAATCCTCTCACACCACACTATGTTTTTCAGGAAATCTTTGTTCTTTCTTAGAATAAATGAGCATTCCTTTTTAAAAGCCATTTCCTAAGCACTCTCATGTTGATTAAAACTTCAGGGAGATTTGGGGAAACACCAAAAGGTATCCTTGGGTCAATGAAATATTGAGGTAGAATGGTAGGTGTATGCAGCAAATGTGTGGGAACATTTCCATAAGATACATACGCTGGGACTGTATAAAAATAAGCCTCCATCCAGATCCTAAATAGGCTTCAGGTTGTGAAATATTATTACAGGACTTTTCCAATAAACCTGACAGCATGCCAACATCTTCTTTTTACAGATGTTTAGTTGCTGGCAATTATCTGAACTCTTGAATTGTTGATTATAATTGAGCTAAATCCAAGTGCACATCATTTCCCTGATATTCTGGCTAAATGAGATAACACATTCTTCTAAAAAAGCCTTTTAATCACTGATATGCACTTACCATCCTGAATATATTAGTTCTGGAGACTAAGTAGTCCTCCTCTCCATGCTTCCCTCCTTATCACTGATCAGCAACATTCAGCCAAAGAATTAGATGCAAAAAAAAAAAATGTATTCCAACCTTCTGCTGAAATTCTGTGGTTTATCTGTAACATGAAAAAAAAAATTAATTCCAATATGAATAACTGTAATTAGATGATTTTATTCCCTCTTTCCTATAGCTCAATGAAATGATTGACTAAATCACTGTATTTGAGTCTTCTTTTTTTGTAGAAAATTGCCTTCATTATTTTTGGTCTACATGTGCCATATTTACCTTCAAGATAAGCTCCTAATATGGGGGAAGGGTTAGCCTTGCTCTAAGTCGGGGTGACTGCTTTAAGTCAGGGGCAGCATCACATGACATATCAGGACTTTTCCCCCTTCACTAAACCAGGTGTGGGTGTGGCCAGTGCATGGCGCATCTGGCCCGCCCGTGGGCCATGAGTTTGACAGCCCTGCTCTAAGTCAACAACTTTCTCATCCAAGTACAACATTTATCACTTTGGGTCTTTTTTTACTTTCTACTTTGCCAAGAATGTACTCTTCTCCAGTCTCTGAATCTGGAGGAACGTACATCAAACTGTCTCATCATCAGTCTTTTTATCACACCTCTACAACCAGGGTAGTAAGCTTGCGTAGAACATGATGTCCTAATAATCCTTGAACAGCGGCAACAGAATTTATGTTGCTAAGGGTGAAATTTCTTAAGTGTGTTTTGTCCCATTTTACGACTTTTCTTGCCATGTTTGTTAAGTGAATCACTACCATTGTTAAATTAGTAACATGGTTGTTAAGTGAATCTTGCTTCCCCGGGAATTTTGGGAATTGAAGTCCACAAGCCATAAAAGGGCCATCGTTCCCCATCCCTGCGTTAAATGAATCAACATAGTCAATAGCCCCACAATCTAGTGTGATGACCCAGAGTGTAACACAAACGTAATAAAATCCAAAACGTAAATAAATGTCCTTTAATGCCTCCAACTTGGTCCCACACTGTTCAATAATTCTCAGTTGGAGATAAAACATATTCAAAAATAGTCTTCAAAAGAAAGCAATACAGTCTGAACTTAATGAGCAGATAGAGATGAAATTAAAAAAACAAACTACAATGAAGAAACTTCCACAACGGACCAGGATAAGTAATTACCAAATTCAAGGAGATAATAAAGCACAGTCTGTTGGAAGGATGCCAACCAAGATAACTTCAGTCCAAAATAAAGCACGCTTTGCTTCTGGCAATGCTGTGTTGTAATTGTCTCTCTTATATACTAGTCTCCCCAGCTGCAACCCATGAGGAGGATCATGGCCGCTTCCTCTCTTGTAAGCCAAGTTATTGCCTTCTCCGTTTCTCCCTTGTGTCCTAGGATGAAGAGGGGATGGGCCTGGTTCTTCCTCTGACTGTCCAGTTGGCCTCTGCCCTTTCCCAATCTCCTCCACAACCTCCAGAGCCACACCTCCACTTCCTGTCGGCTGTTCCTCCTGTTATGTCCTGAGGACTCTAGGAGTTCTCACTCAGGTCCATTCACTTTGCGGGGGCGTTCTCCCCTTTACCCATTGGTTGGTTCTCCCCAGCAGCCAGCTATAAAAGCAGGCTGCGGGGTCCAACCAGTTGCTGATCGCTGCGAGCCAGTTCCCGGCTTGGCAAGCACGGTCAGCCCTTTATTGTTATAATAAAGTATTGTTGCACTCATGCTCTGGTTCAGCCTCTCTTTTCCCAAACTTAACACTGGCGACGAAGGTGGGATGGCTACCAGAAGCACCATGCAACCGCTGAGTCACTAGCCACCGATCCGCAGCCAGAGAGAGCGATCGGCCGGCGATAAGAGCAACGCTGATCCGCAGCCAGAGAGAGCGGTCAGCAAGCAAAAAGAGCAAACAAAAAGAGCAAACGCTGGTCCGCTGACAGAGAAAGCGGCCAGCAAGCAATAGAAGCGAACACTGATCCGCAGCCAGAGAGAGCGGTCAGAACGAAAAGTTAGAAGCGTCTGTAGCCGCTTGTTAGCCCAGCTACAGGGAAAGTGAAGCGCTGCGAGCCGCAGCCGCTCATTGTTTAGGCGCGAAATTCAAACGGCTGTCATTTGAATTTCAAACCTAAAAGGCACAGCACGGTGCTGTAGTCAAGTCACTGACGCCCACACAGGCGCGAATTTAAACGCCGCCAACGGCTGACGGCCAAACATGGCTAACCCAGAGAGAGAGAGAGGACTGCGAAAAGCCTCTCCAGAGCTGAAATCACTTGCCTGTCACAGGCACTAGAACATTTTTCTGCTGCCCCAGAGAGATTTTTTCCACAGGTTGTTCTACCGACCCCATCACCATGAACTCCAATCCAGTCTTCCCAGCGTTCAAACCGGATGAGGAGAAGTGGGAATCATACAAGAACCGTTTTAACCATTATATCGATGCAATTGGGCTTGCTGATGCTGGAGAACATCGGAAAAAATCGTATTTCCTGATCTACTGTGGAGCCATCGTCTTCGATACTGCCACAGCCCTCGTGGCTCCACGTGAGTTGAAAAACGTTCCTTGGTCAGAGCTACTTGAAATCCTCACTAACCACTATTCTCCCAGGCCCTCACAGATTGCCAGGAGATTCACCTTCCGTATGAGGAAGCAAGCGGACAAGGAAACCATTAATCAGTATATGGCCGCTCTCAGAACAGCAGCATTGCATTGTGGGTTTGGAACCTACCTGGAGGACATGCTCCTCGATCAACTAGTCTGCGGGGTCAAGGACCTACACCTTCAAAGGCGCCTCCTCGCGAAAAAAGACCTCAATCTCGCACAAGCAGTCGAGGAGGCCTTAGCAGCAGAACTGGCAGCGCACTCAGCCACCGAAATCCATGGTCCGACTGCCAAGCTGACATCAATTCCAGTCCACTCCAAGGAGGTGGTAGCAGAGGAATCCCTGAGTGATGAAAACGACATCCACCGCCTCTCCAACGACAGACGGCCGCAGGTAGGAGCCAAACAAGAAAACATCGGTCCACCCAAGCACATCACCCTGTGCCTAGCCTGTGGTGGATCTCATCTGAGGGCCACCTGCAAGTTTAAAGGAGCCACCTGCAATAACTGCCATAAAAGGGGGCACATCGCGAGAGTCTGCCAAGCCCCTCAAAGCTCAACACAAAGGCACCCCCCCGGCTCACACTCGGGGCCGCACAGGCAAGTATTGAACTGTCGCACACATCACCGTGCCAAGCACACTTGCCACACTGTTAGTAAAATCTCTCTCTCCGTTTACTTAGAAGGTAAACCGTGCCGCATGGAGGTTGACACAGGGTCAGCGCTCTCAATTATCTCGTGGAACACCCTCAAGAGGCTCCAGCCCAGCCTATCAACTAGCCGGCTCCAGAAGTGCCAGTTTAGCCTGAAGGACTACCAGGGGAGGACCATTCCTGTAATCGGCAGAGGCAAGTTCCTTGTCAGTTTTAAAGCTTTTAAAGGTCACCTACCTCTAGTGGTAGTTAATGGCAATCTCCCTACCTTATTGGGGCTCGATTGGTTTCCCCATCTCGGCCTAGGGCTAACAGGAGTCCATGCTGTCTCAACCTCAGACACTGACTCCTTATTCGCTGATTACTCAGATGTATTCAGCGATGAGCTGGGTGTTATAACGGTACCCCAATATCGTTCTCAGTCGACCCCAGGCAGTCCCAATCAGGCTAAAACCGCGTAGGGTCCCATTCGCTATTCGGCCAAAACTAGATGCTGAATTGGATAAACTATTAAAACAAGGGGTCATTGAGCCAACAGATTTTGCCAAATGGGAGACGCCCATTGTCACACCCCTCAAAAAAGACGGTAGCCTGAGAATTTGCTCGGACTACAAGACCACAATCAATAAGTTTCTACAAGTTAGCGCTTACCCAGTGCCCGTCATTCAGCATTTATTACACACTTTTGAACCTGGCAGCATTTTTGCCAAATTGGACATGTCTCAAGCATATCAATAGTTCCCTGTTGACAACCAAACAGCGGAACTCCAGACCATCGTCACTCACAGGGGTGCTTTCCGATGCAAGCGTCTCCAATTTGGCGTAAGTGTTGCCCCAGGTATCTTTCAATCCCTCATGGAGCGGATTTTACAGGGCCTCCCTGGAGTAGTACCCTACTTCGACGACATCTTAGTCTCGGCCAGGGACAGATCCCAACTCTTCCAGAGAGTTCGAGCAGTGTTAGAGAGGTTCAGACAGCATGGCCTCAAATTGAAAAAAGAAAAATGCGCCATTGCCACTAGACAGGTGGACTTTCTGGGTTATAAAATTGACGCCTCAGGCATTCACCCCCTGGAGTCCAAGGTTAAGGCAATTCACGAGGCACCCACTCCAACCTCCAAAACTGAACTACAGGCCTTCTTGGGGCTATTAAACTTTTACGCGTCTTTCTTGCCCCATAAAGCATCAGTAGCTGAACCCCTACACAGATTACTGGATAAAAAGTCACCTTGGCACTGGGGGCACAAAGAAGACCATGCTTTTCACGCCGTGAAATCACTACTCACGTCAGAGGCGGTACTTATTCAATTCGACCCCAACCTTCCTTTAGTGCTGGCAGCAGACGCATCCCCCTTTGGAATTGGGGCAGTATTAAGCCACAGGCTTCCCAATGGCGCCGAGGCTCCCATTGCCTTTTTCTCCAGGACGCTCTCTGCAACAGAGCGTAATTACAGCCAGATCGATAAGGAAGCTCTAGCAGCTGTTGCAGCAGTGAAAAAATTTCATGAATTTCTCTTTGGCCATTTTTTCGAGCTGGTCACAGACCACAAGCCCCTCCTGGGTCTACTAGCCGGAGACAAACAGACCCCTCAAGTCCTTTCCCCTAGGATGACGAGATGGACCCTCTTCCTAGCAGCCTACTCCTACAGACTCTTACACCGGCCAGGTAAAACATTGTCCCACGCTGATGCTCTCAGCTGCTGTCCCTTGCCGGCTCCGGCTGAAGACTCTGCTCCTGTCCACGCCATTTTCGAGGTAACCCAATTGGACCTCCCCATCACTGCCCTTGACATTGCTGCTAAAACCAAGGCAGAGAAAACGCTCGCCCAGGTGCTCGACTGGGTGAGGAGGGGGTGGCCGGGTGGCAATGTTGAAAACGAATTCTCACCTTTCAAGACCCTCATGCAGGAACTGTCCAGTTTGCAGGGCTGTCTACTGTGGGGCACTCGAGTGGTCATCCCGACCTTACTACGTACCCGGGTCCTGGAGGCGTTGCACGAGGGACACCCTGGCATCGTGAGAATGAAGGCATTAGCACGCAGCTACGTATGGTGGCCAGGCCTCGACGAGGACGTTGTCAGATGGGTAAGTTCCTGCAACATTTGCCAGGAATCCCGTCCTGCTCCTCCTATTGCCACCCCTACTAAATGGGAGAGCACCAGCGCTCCGTGGTCCAGAATTCACATCGACCTGGCCGGCCCCTTGCATGGGAAAATGTTCCTAGTGGTCGTGGACGCCTATTCTAAATGGATTGACGTTGCACAGCTATCCACGACCACCACACAAGCAATCACCAATGTATTAACACGCCTGTTTGTTACACACGGGCTACCCGACTCCATTGTCTCCGACAATGGCCCACAGTTCGCATCAACCGAGTTCAGCCGTTTTGCTGCCAACCTGGGTATCCGCCACATTTTCACAGCCCCATTTCATCCTGCCAGTAACGGATTGGCTGAGAGGGCCGTCAGGACCACTAAAGAAGCCCTGGCTAGGTTCAGTAAGGATGACTGGCACCACAAACTCTCGCGTTTCCTGATGAGCCAGCATTCAACTCCATGTTCAGCCACCAACAAGTCCTCAGCTGAGCTCCTGATGGGCAGGCGTCTGAGGACTGTATTGGACAGACTTCACCCACAATACTGCCCTGACTCTCCCCTCGCTTCCACATCGGGGGTTAGACATTTTATCTTACAGGAGCCAGTATTCGTGAGGAACTTCGCTGGAGACCCCCTGTGGATCCCGGGCGAGATCGTGGCCATCACCGGACCAAGGTCATATTGGGTCAGACTGGAGGACGGCCGGGTCTGGAGAAGGCACCTGGACCAGCTGCGTAGGCGCCTCAGCACCCACACTAGCAGGGACCCAGAATCACAAAGCGACGGGAGGTCTCAGCATCAACCCCACATCCACATCCTTCCCGGCGACCAGTACACACCAACAGTCAGTCCAGAAAGCCCGAGCACGGACAGCGGCGCCCAGACGGTGGACCAGCCCGATCCAGTATATGGGAGCACGTCCCCAGTGACCAACCCTACGAGTCCCGGGCCTGCCCGAACCGAGGGGCACGTTGGTGACACTTACCCGGCTCTGCCTTCCCAGACAGACTCTGAGCGGACAGTCAGCGTTCCAGAGCTGCGCCGTTCCGGGCGCCAACATAAACCTCCTGCCTACCTCAAAGACTATGCGTGTTCGCATCTGGGGGGAAGGGGTGTTATGTCCTGAGGACTCTAGGAGTTCTTACTCAGGTCCATTCTCTTTGCGGGGGCGTTCTCCCCTTTACCCATTGGTTGGTTCTCCCCAGCAGCCAGCTATAAAAGCAGGCTGCGGGGACCAACCAGTTGCTGATCGCTGCGAGCCAGTTCCCGGCTTGGCAAGCACGGTCAGCCCTTTATTGTTATAATAAAGTATTGTTGCACTCATGCTCTGGTTCAGCCTCTCTTTTCCCAAACTTAACACCTCCTCTCCCTCAGAGTCTGACTCTACCAAGGACATGACACTAGTTTAAAAAACAAAACAAAACAAGAAGCCAAAGTTAAATAATGTCAATGAATATCACTTGCTTGATGGAAATTGGGTAGATTTATTTAGAGATGCCTCTTTTATTGCAACAGTGCACTGTAAGTTATTGTCTGCAGAAATGTCCCAACCAGTGGGGGGATTCAGCCATTTCGCACCAGTTCGGCAGAACGGGTTGTTCACTTTCTGAGCACTTTGGTGAACTGGTTGTTGGAAGAAATCATTAGGGCAGAGAACTGGTTGTTAAATTATTTGAATCCCACCACTGGTCCCAACTGTTTGATAATCACAAGTGTTATTGTTAAGTAGCATTGGATTTGCCAAAACTCTAGATTACAGAAGTACCGTTGGAAGAAAATTTTATTTTTATTTATTTATTAATGTATTCATCATGTTCAGTTCAAGCAACTGAAGTTTTCTTAAGAAAGTCATCATTGTGGAAAAGTACAATAAAAATATGTTTTTTTAAAAAAGAAGAAAATCATTGTTGTGTTAATTCTTTATACTTCCCCACATATTCATCACTCCTTATAAATCTCTCTTTGATTTGCTCAGAATCCCACCATCCATATAACTGTCTAAAATTTAGAAAGAACATTTTCTATAAAAATAAAAAATGTGATCGTATTCACGCAGTCATCCTCTCATAGAGCAAAAGCAATTTTTTTTAAAAAAAAAAATCTAAGTCTATCATTTCCTATGAAACTTTGCATAAACCAGCTAATTTGTTGATAGATTTAATTCTGTCCCATTGAAAACATAAACAAGCTTAAGACACTTCTGTTTTGCCTGTAATAGACTATGAGAAAATGAAACTCTCTTTTTCTGCCTCTCACTCTGGATCCTGCTAACATGTCATGCAGACTATCTTCACAATGATGTAGACTGCATCAGCTCCCTGATTCAAATTGGGCGTTCTCAGAACACCATTAAGGATCGTATGTCCCATAACCGACCAAAGTATCCAGAGACAAGGACTGAGATGGAGAAGCTCTGCTTTACATTTGTATCCGTTGACAGCAGTCCAAAATGTGAAATATAGGGCCTTTCAAAATGCAATATGGAAATTTAACAAGCACATGATTTTGATAAAAGAACGAAACAGTTGCTTAGATTCAACTCATTAAGCTTGGACTGGAAATTAGCATAGACGTGCTATATATAACCGAGAGAGCAACAGAACGTGGGAGAGGCTTGGCAGATAGGGTCAAAGGCCTATATACAATTGATTAGAGTTAGTATGGAAATGGAAATGCTGAATAAGCAAGAACTAGAATGGAGAATCTGTTTTCATTTTTAGAGAGAAAGTGTGGAAAGAAAGTGAGAGGAGAATAGAATGGAATATTAATAAGTGTATATTTTTCTGTTCTAGAGAAGGACAAATACAAGAAGATGTTTGAGATAATATGTATAATAATATCACTGGAGGTTTTTAAGAAAAGACTGGAGTCAGGTAGCAGATGGCAGGTAGGTAGATCTTTAAGTGAATCTGTGATTCTGTGAGCAACTCAATCTGCCTGCCTGCTTTGCCTGATTTTGGGTAAAAGTTGCTCTTTTTTAATAAAAAAATCAATACTGACATAAATATTTATAATCTTTACATACAAGTCATGCCCAGCCAATCACATGAACAGCAAGCCGTGCCCAGTCATCAAGCCACACTGAGCCAGTCACATGACCACTAAGCCACACCCACAAATTAGGCCACACCCACAGAAGCAGTTGTTAAGAAATTTGAATCCACCCCTGCTGGACAGCCACCATAGGCTTTGACCAGTTCTGGAGAACCCGTAGCGAAAATTTTGAGTAGTTAGGAAAATCGGCAAATATCACCTCTGACTGGAGATTTTACAGTATCCTTCCCCTGCCAAGCCCACCGAGCCACGCCCACAGAACTGGTAGTAAAAAATTTGAATCTCACCACTGACAGCCACCTATCTGAAATGGTATAGGGTCTCCTGCTTGAGGAGGGGGTTAGACTAGAAGACCTTCAAGGTCCCTCCCAGCTCTATTCTGATTGATAAATCTCAGTTGAAGTTCAGGGATTCTCCTTTCATGATTCTCTATCACAACTTGAACAACATTGGAGGTACCAAGGTTCTTTTATGTAAAAGGGCGTAGCTTTTATTTGTAGAGAGAAGCACAAGGCGATGGATTTCCTTGGATCCTGATGGACCAATAAAGAATAACAGATGTAGGAATGAAAGGAGAAGGGCAAGGATGTCATTCTCATAACAAAAGGAAATTTAATCAATAGTTCTTCATCAATCAGCACGGGGCAAACAAACTTGTGGTTCTCTAAATAGTGTGAATTACAACTGCTGTGTTGGCTCTGTTGGGAATTGAATTTTAGCAACATCTGGATGGTCACGCTCCTGTTCCAGTGCATAGAGATTTTTGTGAGATATGGGCAAAGTAGGACTCTCCGATGAGTTTTCACTATTGCTAAAAAATTTACTGAGAGTCTTGTACTTTAGAAACAGAGCAGTTTTCCAAATAGCATTTTAGACTCTCCTGAACAATTTTTAAAGTAATTTTATTACTGCAATTGCTTCATCATTAGACATTTGAAGAGACAGGTTTCTGATGAATTAAAGTTATCTGATCTATTTTCTGCCCTGGCCGATCATAAGTCCTTCCTTAGCTAATGTCACTGATAAAATAATTGGCAGGTCAGCTGGCTTGTGTAACTCTAGCGGACCTTTCCCATCTCTCTATATGTACCAGGTAATAGTAGGATTGCCCCAACAGGATCTGGAGACACCTGAAATGCTGGGGAAGATAGTTTTTCATCCCCAGCCCCCTGATTGCCATCCAATCGCAACCAGTAAAGCTCAAAAAACAAAACAAAACCCCACACCTTTGCAAGCAGCATGGTTTCTAAGTTGTCCAAACTCATTATGGGAAACTCTCTTAATAGTTACAAAATGTGTAGCCTGCCAATGAGAATACTAACCATGTGGAAGGTTTTCCACAAGATCAATATGCCACAGTCAAGCTGACCCAAATGAAGAACAAGCTGTGTGAGAAAGCATTCTGGCTTCTATGGAAACCACAGTCAAAATGGTCAAATGGAAAACACAGAAACCAACAGCCATTATGAGAAGCTGTGGTTCTGGTACAGGTTGTTAATCTCTAAAGAACTTTCTATGAACCTCAGAATGCTCACATGGGAGGCTTCCTCCTGTTTTCTCATGGAAGACACTTCCCTGCCAGACCACATCAATCAGCCTGCCCCAGCAGTGGGTTGGCAATGAAATAAAGCAGAGGTCTCCAACTTGGCAACTTTAAGATTTGTGGACTTCAACTCCCAGAATTCTCCAGTCAGCATAAGCTATCCCAGCAGTGGTTTTTTTCTCCCAGTACTTCTGACAGGACGAACTCTAGAAGAAAATGTCTACAGATAAAAATGGCAGTGGAATCTGAGTTCTGCAGAAGCATGAAGTACTTTTAGAACACAACAGGAGCATTTCTGAAAGAATAGACAGTCTACCTCTCTGACAATATACAGATAGTCCTCAAGTTAAAACAAAAAAAAAATGTCTTATAGCAATAGCAGTTAGACTTATGTACCGCTTTACAGTGCTTTACAGACCTCTCTATGCTGCTGAGGAATTCTGGGAGTTGAAGTCCACAAGTCTTCAAGTTGCCAAGTTTGAGTACCCCTGAAATAGAGCCTAACTATGAGAATATTCCTATTATTATTATTTTCTTCTTAAGAAAATTGAGACCTGCCACATATGCTACAAAATAAGTGGTTGCAACCTGTAATCCATTTTAAATGACAACCACCAATAGTAATGCTTCTCAACAGAATAAAGAAACATTTATCTACTCAATTAAGAAGCATGGTTTGTGAAATGTGAAATCATTACAGAATTTTGCTTAATGTCATGTGGTATGTCTTCATTTGGAATTATGGAGTTATTATAAATGTTTTTCAGAAGTATTCCCATTGCATTCTCTCTTTTAATTCAGTCTCTTGGCATGATCTCTGCACATCCATACTTCTTTCTCTTCTCATAATAAACTAAACTAAACTTCTAAACTAAACTAAATAGAGATTTATAATATAAGCTCTGTAACTCTGCAAGGTGATAGTCCACTTACAAGAAAGCTCTTGTGAACTAAGTACTTTCCTTAATTTATAATCACAAACCACATTTCCTGGAGAATAAACCCCACTGAAAATTGTGGGATTTGCTTTAAACTAATCTTCGTAGGTTTGCAGTTCATGCATCATTATCTGCAGTTTCCAGCAATAATTATCAATCCATCTCTTCATTTTCCACAAGGTTACATTTTTCATAGGAAAAAAAATGACTCTAACTAGATAATAACAAGTATTAATAATAATTACACTTTATCTCATTCTTCCTCTAAAGAGCTCAGTGTGGTATTTATATTTCTCCCTTTTAGTCTCAAATGCACCCTGTAAGGTAGAGATTCAATTAATTTTATTCGAGCTTTAAATGACATTTCTGAATCCTAGCAACTCTGGGTTAGGGAATACAGTCCAATTAGAAATAAAGGCAAAATCGCAAGAGTTTGGCTTCAAATACTATGAATATACCTTGCTCCCTCCATAGTTTTGTATTTATCTGTTATGTCCCTCCTCACTCCTCTGTTTGATTTGTTTTCAACTGCAGTTTCCTAGAACATGGTAATTGTTGGCCCAAACCTTTGAAAATTCTGTGACTGGAAGTTCTCAGCTTTTTGAGATGTTGCAAGACAAATTTTAGAGTTGATAGTATATGCAATTTTTTTCAGCAACTACTATGTCTTGAAATAGAGATGTGGGCTCAGCCAAATGGCAGCCATATCACAAAAATCCTCTGGCATGCTGCTCTACATACAGTATACTCAACCCAAATTATTTATAATCTTAGCTGATGGCAAAATGCAGAATTCTAAATGTCATCCAACTCTTGAGCACACTCAAGAGTTGATCTCTTGATCATTGATCCTATTCAGGGTAGGAATAGTTCTGAACCTTAATATAAGAAAGAAAAGAAAGAAATGCAGGACATGATGTGGCAACAACAGGGCAGAGTGAGATAATGGAGCAGATGGGGCAATCTATCCCAATTCCCAAACTGCCCTGGACATCTGGTCTTCCTTGGAAGGGATATTGGAACAGCTGGGTGTTTTGTTGTTGTTGTTGTTGAGATAGAATTGTGCATTGAGGTTGAAGATGCTATTAACAAACCCATATTGCACATTATTTTAGTAATAGATCTGGAAGAACCTCACAGTCACTAGTACTGAGTGACCTTGTCCTATCACTTTTTAATTTGTCATGATGAGGTTACAGCTTTTCAACTATGTTTGAACCAAGCTATTGAAAATAAAATAAAATAAATGTGTTTCTAATTTAGGCGATATGCTAATGTTTCTGGATTCAATCTTTCCTACTTTATCTATATAGCAATAGTCTTCTACCTTCCCCACCCCAAAGTCTTTGTGTCAGAGTCTTATGACCAGGTTTTCATGATTTTTCACTAAAATAAATAAATAATATTGTCAGTCATTGTTTGCCAAAATAATGCAAATAGGGCTTTTGAAGGGAGAAGCTAAAAAAACAAAAAATGTACTGAAACACTAATAAAATAAAATAAAATAAAATCTCACTTTGCAGGCAGGATTTGAACCTGGACATGGGACTAAAATGCTAACCTTTACCAGGATGTGTATATAGAGGGAATGTATCTCTTCTGGTTTTATTATACCCCTTGGTGGCCTTCATCACTAATGTCCACTATTGTATCATTCCGTATACCTGCAAGGCTTGGGGCTTTGGACATGTGCTGCAACTCCTTTCTAAGTCAGTAGCTGATATTTACGGAGGAAGAGTAGCTACACCCATGGTTTCTTTAGTGTGGAATTTCATAGCACTCAATCCTCTTCTTCATGGTATTTAATAGCTACCTGAAATTGCTGAGGGTAGTCATCTCTAAGTTTGGGGCAAGTGCAATGGTACTTAAGAAAGACCTTAAGAGTCAGGGCAAAGTGATGCCGCCTAAGAAACAATCAGATAAGAGAGAGCATAGCCTGAAGCTGGAAAATGGATGGGGCAAAAGAATTAGAAGGGACCCTCCCTAATTTCTTGGGCTGTAAAAGAAATGGTGGGGGGGGGAATTATTCTTTCAGGCTTGCAAGATTCTGTTAATTTTAGCTGTACAGTATCAACAAATAGCTTAATAAAGTAGAATTAAACTACCTGGTTATTTACTGACTGGTTTGTCTGATAAGGTTGACTTACTTGCAAGCCTGAAATTACAGTTGACCCAGAGGTGGTATTCAGCAGTTCTGGAGAACCGGTAGCGGAAATTTTGAGTAGTTTGGAGAACCAGCAAATACCACACCTCTGACTGGAGATTTTACAGTATCCTTCCCCTGCCCACCAAGCCACACCCACAGAACCAGTAGTAAAAAAGTTTGAATCCCACCACTGAATTGACCCATCATCTCCTTTACGGTGATTTAAAAATACACAAGAACAAGTCTATTAAAAAAAGAGATGGAGGGAGGAGAGAAAGGACCCAAAAAAGAAAAGAAAACAGAATGTAGTTATCCAACATCCATACAGAAAACAAAATAGACTTTCAATAAACAAAAGGCATAATGGAGATACTTAAGAATGATACAGTGGCCTAGAAGTGGAGCTGTCGCCTCACAATCAGGAGGCTGTGAGTTCGATTCTAGATAGTGGCAGATATTTCTTTCTCTGGGCACAATGAGTAAATTATTAGCTGTGAACTCTGCATTGGCATCTGGCCAGTAAATACTCAGCTCCATTCAGTTGCCCCAACTCCACCCCACAAAGGAATACAGGGTCATTACAACAACAATAACAGCAGCAACCATAATAGTAGAGATAGTTAAAAGATGCACTTTCCTTCTTCCTTTCTCCTTCAAGAGATCAGAGCGGCCTAAAACCAGATCTGAACTGAGAAAAGCAAAACATCTGCAGCTAGAGAAGTGCCATCTTCTCAGGGCCTGTGACTGGGTAGGAATTGGCATAAATGTCTATGTTCAAGGAGTTTTTTTCAGGCTGGAGACATCATTCAGATCAGGTCAGAATGCTTTCAGCAGTCCCTTGATCCACCCAATCAGTACACTTTGGCTACAGTAAGTGGCTGGAGCAGGGGGTATTCCGGAAGGTATATAAAGATTTATTTATTTGGTTGGTTGGCTGGCTTTTTAAACTCATTTATTAAATTTATGTTACCACCCATCTCTCTGCTCATTTACAATGAAGATGCTTCATTGTTTATCTAGATAGAACAAGGTTTTTCAAACTTGGCAGCTTTTCAGTTTTCAGAATTCCCTAGCCTAGCCAGCCTGCTCATTGCAAATTTGGGGGGTTGAAGTCCACCCATCTCAAAATTGTAAAGTTTGAAAAACACTGGTCTAGATAAACAATTTATATTATCACCCGTCTCGCTAGTTGCTCCACCTTCATTGTGAAAGACGAACCACCTTCATTGTGAAAGAGCAACTAGCGAGACGGGTGATAATATAAATTTAATAAATGAAGCACTATGATTTCATTATTTTGTAATTTGACCGGAAGCTTTGCAAAATTAAACCAGAGAATTTTACTTTTATGAAAAACATGGTCATGCTAAACTATTCTCAAGATAAAAGATAAGAATAAAAAGATTCATGGAAAGCTTTTAAGTGAAAGCTCTTTTTACCGGCTGTTGTGTGTTTTGCACAGTGTCACCGTTTACCAGACTTACAATTATAACACCTCACTTTTCACTTTCACATTTACACTTAAATTCACTGTTAAATTGAATTTCTTTTCCTATGGATCAGAACAGATACATACAAACCTGAAGAAATTAAAACTTGTATATTTCAGGGAGAATTGAAGATTGACAAGGGAAGCACATACATACTAATGCTTTAAAAATTGTACTTTATTGATCCAATTGCAGGATGCCGTTATTTGGTGTTAACATTTCCAGTCATTAAAAGTCAATCAATGAAATGGTGGTTGAATATGCAGTATGTTAAAGAAGGCAAAAAGCTCTTACCATAGCATTCAGCTGGAAGGAATGAAAACTGTTTATCGACTTCTTGGAGGCTGAATATGAACAGTATTCTGTTCCTGCACAATCAACTAGTCATTTGGCTTTGAAATAACAACAGTTTGTCATGGTTAGTCTCCATACCTTGTTTCATTTTTTTAAAAAAATGGATCAAATAAGTAATGTGCATTTTTTCCACCAGTGATAGAATGGATTAATATAATTACAGCTGTATTCCCTGAGCAAAGATGACAGTTTACAAGCTAGGGAATAAGCTGAAGTCAGTTATAAATGAGAACAGTAATAAATTGAGGAATAATAACCATGGCCAGAAATTAAGAAATTAATTTTAGTTCAAGAGGTTCAAAAGGGCTTAAATTTGCTAACCAAATTAACTATTTAACCAAGAGATGGTGCTAAAGGTAAAATAAAAAAGCCCTCCTACTACAAGTAGTCCTCAAATTATGACCACAATTGGGCCCAAAATTTTGGTTGTTAAGTGAGACAGTTGTTAACTGAATTTTGCTCAATTTTACGAACTTTCTAGCCTCAGTTGTTAAGTGAATCAGTGCAGATGATAAGTTACTAACACGGTTTTTAAGTGAATCTGGCTTCCCCATTGACTTTGCTGGTCAGAAGGTCACAAAGGGGGATCAAGTGATCCTTGGGAGACAGCAACGGTTGTAAGTATGAACCAGTTGCCATCATGGGGATGCTGCAAAGGTCATAACTGTGGAAAAATGGTCATAAGCAGTGGCGGGATTCAATTTTTTTTTTACTACTGGTCCTGTGGGCCTGGCTTGGTAGACGTGGCTTGGCGGGCATAGCAGGGGAAAGTTACTGCAAAATCCCATTCCCTCCCCATCCCACTAACCTGCTTTCCAGCTCTGTTCTCCTGTGCAGGGCAACAAAAGAAGACCCAGTAGATCAGCTGGGACTCGGGAGGCAGAGAATAGATGGGGGCGGGGTCAGTCAGAGGTGGTATTTGCCGGTTCTCCAAACTACTCAAAATTTCTACTACTGGTTCTCCAGAACTGGTCAGAACCAGCTGAAAACCACCTCTGGTCATAAGTCTCATTTTTCGGTGCCGTTGTAACTTAGAGTGGTCACTAAATGAACTGCTGTATGTTGAAGACTACTTGTACTATAAATATTGGGCAATACTGAGCAAGTTAATTGCTCAAGGATAACTCTAAGCATCATGTCCAATGTTGAATTAAGGATCTTTACTGAGTGGAGTTCAAAATTCTGCCAAATAAGTTAACATTAAAAAGAAATTGTCTCCAGGAAGCTGGGAGTGCGGATGCAAACCTTTTTGCTGGAAACAGATCTTGTCTCTGCTGCCAATGTCTGTCTCGGCCAACTTTGTTAACCTTCTTCGATTACATGTATATTCCTTACACCAGGGGTCTCCAAACTTGGCAACTTTAAGACTTGTGGACTTCAACTCCCAGAATTCTCCAGCCAGCTATCCCGGCAGTGATTTTTTTCTCCCAGGGCTTCTGAGAGGATGAAGTCTAGAAGAAAATGTCTACAGATAAAAATGGCAATGGAATCTGAGTTCTGCAGAAGCATGAAGTACTTTTAGAACACAACAGGAACATTTCTGAAAGAATAGACAGTCTACCTCTCTGACAATATACAGGTAGTCCTCAAATTAAAACAAAAAAAATGACATATAGCAATAGCAGTTTTAGATTTATGTACCACTTTACAGTACTTTCCTCTCGAAGAAGTTTATAGAGTCAGCATATTGCCCCAGGGAAGGGATTCAAAATTTTCAACAACTGCTTAGGTGGTGGGCGTGGCTTGGTGGTCATGTGACTGGGTGGACATGGCTTGGTGGTCATGTTATTGGATGGGCTCAATATCACTCACATGCATCTCCTTGCCTGGCCTCTCATGACTGTGGGGATGCTGCAACAGTTGTAAGTGAGAAAAATGGTCATAAGTCACTTTTTTCAGTGCCATTGTAACTTTAAATGGTCACTCCACACAAGCAAAGTACTAGCAAAGGAGGGAAAAAAAACTCCAGAGAAGTTCCTGAGACAGGAAGTCTAGTCCTGCCAAGAATGTAATAAGGGTTAATGGAGAGGCAGTTTCTGTAAGCAACACCAGAATGTTTCCTTCCTGCCTTCCTTACAGGATTAGGCCAGTAATTTCTTCTAACAACTGGTTCTCTGAACTGCTTAGAATGTTAACAATTGGTTCTAGCGAATAGGTGCAAACTGGTAGAATCCCACCCCTGCTTTACAGTGCTTTACAGCCCTCTCTAAGCAGTTTATAGTCAGCATATTGCCCCCAACAATTTGGGGTCCTCTTTTTACCTGCCTCAGAAGATTGGAAGGCTGAGTCAACCTTGTGCCTGGTGAGATTCGAACTGCCAAATAGCAGTCAGCCGGCAGTCAGCGGAAGTAGCCGGCAGTACTGCACTCTGACCAACTGGGCCACCGCAGCTCATATGACCGTTTTTCACACTTATGATCCTTGCAGCATCCCCCTGGTCGCACGATCAAAATTCGGATTCTTGGCTCATATTTATGACGGTTGCAGTTACCTCCTTTTGTGACCGCCTGACCAGCAAAATCAATGGGGAAGCCAGATTGACTTAACAACAATGTTATTCACTTCACAATTGAAGCAATTCACTTAACAACCAGGGAGGGGCAGGAAAGGTTTGTAAAATGGGGCAAAACTTACTTAACCATTGTCTCAATTAGCAACAGGAATTTGGTGCACAACTGTGGTCGTAAGTCAAGGATTACCAGCTTTTAAATTCTGTTTCCTTTAAAAAAAAAGATTCTCCCCTTTTTAAGAGGAACTTTCCTGGGGCCATAAGTGAATTTGATTCTTGTAAGCAATAAATTCACGAATAGCCAGAGAAAGGCCTGTGAGGCTGCAGTAAATGATCTTTTTGAATATCTATAATCTTTAGGAGTTACCTGTGCAAATTCGTCAAAAGTAATTGACAAGGTTTTCACCCTGTGAGTTGACACCTCATTTAAGTTTCAGTCAGGGATGAATATTTGTATTTCCTTGTCAATAAAAACAGGAGACAGATAATGTGAAGTTTGGGTTTTTTCCCCCACCAATTTAAATTTCATAGGAACACAACAAGACAATTTTTGAGATATGGACACCTGAGTGCATAAATTGGCCAATTTTGAGAGGTGGGCAAGGCAGGTTTTATGGCTCTTGAATAATATACTGCACCAAATTGGGTTTACTGCTGTGATTTATATCTTTGGGAGGTTCCTAGTGCGAAGTATTTGCTGTACTTTACTACCTTTTTAAAAAAATCTGTGTGCTTATGAAACATTCTTCACGCCAGCAATACTGAATTCAAGCAGTTTTACCACACAGATAGACACTTAAAATATATGTGATTGTAGATGATAATCACGACTGAATCAGTTCAAGACTGGCCAAAATCCCAAAGAGAATCCACTGTAATTCTTAGTTTTGCTCCAACATTTCAAAGGGTTTTTCAGAGAGTCTAGATCACAGGAATACAGGTAGTCCTCAACTTATGATGACAATTGAGCCCGGGGTGGGCTTCAAAAGATTTAGCAACCGGTTTTCTGCCCAGTTGCTGGGTGGGCCTGGCCATGCTGGGCATGACCTAGTCGGCCTCCTGCACCATGACGGGGGGGCTGATTTTGCCCTCTGCGGGCTCTGGAGGCTTTATTTGAGCCCCCAGGAGGGCAAAAACGGCCTCCTCAGGCTCCAGAGGCTCTCCAGAGGCCAGAAACTGGCCTATTTCCGGCCTTCTGGAGCCTCCGGGAGGCCTGTTTTTCCCCCTCCCTGAGTCTCCACACGGGTCCTGCACTTACTTGGGCTCCAAAATGGGCCCTGTGGAGACTCCTGGGAGAGGAGGGGAGGGGAAGGGTGGGGTGGGGTGGGGGGAACCAGCCCGTCATTGCAACTACCAGTTTGGTGAACCAGATCTAAAATTAGCATCCGGTTTGCCCGAACTGGTGCAAACTGGTAGCAGCCCACCCCTGAATTGAACCCAAAATTTATGTTGCTAAGCGAGACAGTTGTTAAGTGAGTTTTGCCCCCCTTCTTGCCACAACCACTGAAGTTGTTAAGTGACTAACACAGTTGTTGAGTGAATCTGACTTTCCCATTGACTCTCCTTGTCAGAAGGTTGTCAAAAGGTTGTGATCACATGACCCCCAGGACACTGGGACAACTGTCATAAATATGAGTCAGTTTGCCAAGTGTCCACATTTTGATCATATGACCACAGAGATACTGCAACGGTCCTAAGTATGAAAAATAAGTCATAGGTCATTTTTTTTTCAGTGCCGTTGTAACTCTGAGCGCTCGGTAAGCCAATTGTTTTAAGTCAAGGACCACCTGTATCTCAAATGGATTCCACTGCTTTCACAATAGAATAATACGTTCATTTCTCAGTCCAGGAATTTGTTACAGAATGTGCAAATTTTTAGGAGTGAAAGCCCGGATCTGGTGTTTAAGGAGTATCCTGAAGCACTCCAAGAAATGTTCAAGGGGAAAAAAAAAACTTAGAATGAAAAGTAGATCTGATTTAACACAGTTTCAGTTTAATTTAATCAACATTAAATAAATTAACCTAACATTTTTAATCCTGGTGTACTGAATTATCAGTTTCTTCCCAACAGGTGGGGACTGGAAAAGGGAGCCAGGCATACAAAGAGGCAAATTTTGATTTATTGTATAAAACTGGAAACCATGACAAAAGAATTCCAGTGACTGCTTTGTATCCAGTGCGGGTTCTCCATTTACTGCAATCAGTATTCAAATTACTGTACTGATAATTTCTGCATTTTCTCCCATCTGCTTTAAATAATCCCTTCTCATTTGGGCAGAGACAGGAGTGTTGGTCTGTTCCTTGAATAGTAATGGTCAGATCTGGTATCAGACTGTTTATTTCTTGACTGTGCGAGAACTAGTCACACTAATAATTTCCATCTGTGGTCATAACAAAATCTGCGGCTTGGTGGCAACTTTTCTAGCCGCGCTGAGGTGGGACCAGGGACTGAAGTTTTAATGCTAAACCCTGAGGTCAGCATTCTAGGAACTAGAATATCTTGCCATCATGAGAAATGGGCTTGTGTTTTTGTTTATTGTGTGTTTGTATTTCAGGAAGAAGAAAAAGGCAGATGAGAAGATGTACAATTGTTAGTTTATTATATTTATTTATTTGTATCCCACCTTTATTATTTTTACAAACAGCCCAAGGTGATAAACAGATGTAACACATTTACCTCCTCTTATTTTCCCCATAACAACAAACCTGTGAAGTAGAGAAAGAGCGACTGGCCTAAGTCATGGCTTAATCTTAACCACTAGTCAAAATGGCCTCTCTCTAGTTGCATATAATCATGTTTTAAAAATCACAACAGAGCTGGAAGGGACCTTCGAGGACATCTAGTCCAGCCCTCTACTAAAGCAGGAGATACCATTCCAGACAAGTGACTGTCCAGTCTCTTCTTAAAAACCTCCAGTCATGAAGCAATCACAGCGTCTGAAGGAAACTGTTCCACTGGTTAATTGTCCTCATTGTTGGGAAGGTTCTCCTTAATTCCAGGTTGCTTCTCTCCTTGATTTGTTTCCATCCATTGTTTCTTGTCTGGCTTTCTGGTGCTGTGGAGAATAAATTGATTTCCTCCTCTTTGTGGCAGCCTCTCACATACTGGAATATATGTAAAAAAATTATATGTGTCATATATATATATATATGTGTGTGTGTGTGTGTGTGTGTGCGTGTGCGTGTGTGTGTGTGTGTGTGTTAGTGTGTGTGTGTGTGTGTGTTAGTTATATATGTGTGTGTGTGTGATATATATATATATATATTCATTCTTAAGTTTTCACGGGTATTTATATGTATGGTATTCAGCTTTGTTCGGGTATTTTCCCACGTCATTATAGTTGTGCTTTTAAAGTTGTAGCAACGTTTTGGTAGAATCTCATCTGCCATCATCAGGCTTCTGTATTGTGTTCGTCTGTGAGCCAGACTTTCACAGCCATTTCTGTTTTAAATTTGGTGCTAGCCTACTGCTGTGTTAGAATGGCTTTTTCTTCATCCTGATTGGTTGGGAGTCTTGGTCTGTGTTTATTAGTCTTGGAGTTTGATGTGTTCTGTTTGATTGGTGTTTCTAGTATCTTCTGTCTGATTTGTAGCTTTTTTGTCGTGATTGGCTGGTAACACTGTGTTCATGTATTGGAGGCTTTTAGTGCAGCTTGGCTCTGAGTAAACGGACAGCTATCATTTGTTAGGAAGCTAGGTTTCATCCGGGTGCCTGGTTTGAGTGTGTTTGAGCTGTGAGGTATCAGGGGGGAATCTGTTTGTGCCCAGGTGTATGGCTGGCTTGTGGTGTGGAGATTTGTTTGTTTGTGAGTGCAGGCTTCCAAATAATTGACAGTCTGGTGGAATCATCTCTTCTATTCATGCATTCAGGTCTTTTTTCAATCTCTATGGCTTATCTGATAATTCTGTAGCTGGGGTTTTCTCTAGAGGCTACGGTTTTGGTGCCATTGAAGTTGATGCTATGACCTGTGGCTTTCATGTGTTGGACTAGTGAGGACTGCCTTCAAAACAGACAGAAAAATAGCAGCCATCCTAAGAAACCCCAAAGATAAAATTGACCTGGAAAACCAAGGCATATATGAAGTCCCCTGTGCATCATGCCTTGCCACATACATTGGACAGACCAGAAGAATAAGTACCCGCCTAGATGAACACAAATATGCACTTCCTCACTAGTCCAACACATGAAATGGGAAATACCTGAACAAAGCTGAATCCAACGCACCTAGAAGAGGCCTTGAAATTTATTCACATTACTGCACTTTAAAATACTAAAAATAGATCTAATATAAATGCGGACCAATCAAAATCGGAACACTATAAACTAGGATAGTCTCAAACCAATTTAATTAATTGTCATAGACACGGAAACATCGAATAGGGATAATACAAGCCGAAAAGTTTCAGTTAGCCCTCAGGCTGAAGTATGGTTAATTTGCTGAAAGGTGAAGTGTGGAATATATTTTCCATGCTTTAACAATGCAGTATGTCTTCACATAGCCTAACTGAAAATTAATAATAACAAAAAAAGGCTTTTGGACCATTCTGTATTTTACTCACTGACTTGATATGCAAGAGAATTACAGTGATGGGGGAGGGGGGGTCTTAGACATTATCCTACTTTGCAAAGTTAATTTAATGGATTAAAAATGGGCTTAGGGTAGGTAAGAATGCTGAAGACAATACATCAGAAAGTGAGCATTGAATTTCCTTTGACATCTCCATATTATTCCTTTCACTTAAAACCTTTTTGGTCTACCAAGTCTCATAGATCAGGAGTCTTCAACCCCCAGTCCATGGACTGGCACTGGGCTATGGCAGGCTAGAAACCAGGCCATGCAAACAAGTGAAGCCCCATCCACAGTATGCAGGCAGTACGTGAAACCACTCCGCCTCCAGTCCACGAAAAAAAACTCTCTCCATGGAACTGTTTCCTGGCGCCCAAAAGGTTGGGGGCCACTGCTGTACAGTAGACGTTCTTGGTACTTTCCAAGATTGGACTTTAGGTTATGTCAGACTTCTCATTCTAAATTAAGTTGGTATACGTGGATGATACTCAAAGCTGTGAGCAATCAGAAATGGAGAAGATGTTCAGGTGAAAGCTAAGCTAAAGGGATAAATTATGTGTCATGCCCCTGGTGGAGACTGACTCTGAAGGAGAGGAGGAACAGCCGACAGGGAGTGGAAGTGTGGCTCCGGAGGTTGTGGAGGACGCTGGGGAAGGGCAGAGGCTGGCTGAGCAGTCATAAGAGGACCCAGGCCCATCCCCTATCCATCCTAGGGCACGCAGGGAGGAGAGACTAAGGGAGAGACATGGTCTCCTCAGGAGGAGAGGGCCTTGATCCTCTTCATGGGATGCAGGTGTGACAAATGAATAAGACTTTGGACCTGCGTGCTGGCAAACGCTGGAGACAAAGTGTTAAGTTTGAGCAATGAGAGGCTGAACCAGAGCATGAGTGCAACAGTACTTTATTTACAAATAAAGGGCTGACCGTGCTCGCCAAGCCTGGAACTGGCTCGCAGCAATCAGCAGCCAGTTGGACCCCGCAGCCTGCTTTTATAGCTGGCTGCTGGGGAGAACTGACCAATGGGAATGGGGGAATAACGCCCACACAAGTGAGTGGACCTGAGTGAGAACTCCTTGAGTCCTCAGGACATAACACCCCTTCCCCCAGATGCGAACACGCATAGTCCTTGAGGTAGATGGGGGTTTGTGTTGGCGCCCGGAGCGGCGCAACTCGGGAACATTGTCTGACTGTTCGGTATCAGTCTGTGACGGTTGAGCTGGCATAGTGTCGCCAACACTCTCTCTGGACTGGCATCCTCGGAAACCACCAGGTTGGTTTCTGAGTCAAACTCTCGTGGGTTGGATCCGGTTGATCAACTCTCTGGGCGCTGTTGTCCGGGTTTGGGCTGACCGGAACGACCGCTGGCGCAGACTGGTCACTGGGTGCGATGTGGCTGGGTGGCGGATGGGACGGTTCCCCTTCGACTGGAGACTCTGGATTCTTGTTTGCGAGGTTGCTGAGGCGCCTTCTGAGTTGGTCTATGTGTCTCCTCCAGACGCGACCATCCTCCAGCCTGACTCTATATGATCTCGGCCCGGTGACGGCGATGACCTCGCCCGGAATCCAAAGTGGGTCCCCAGCGAAATTCCTTGCGAATATCGGCTCCTGTAACATAAAATGTCTAACCCCGAAGTGGAAGCGAGAGGAGAGTCAGGGCAGTATTGTGGGTGCAGTCTATCTAATACAGTCCTCAGGCGCCGACCCATCAGAAGTTCCGCTGGGGACTTATTGGTGACTGCACAGGGGGTTGAATGCTGACTCATCAGGAACCGTGAGAGTTTGTGGTGCCAGTCATCTCTGCCAAACCTAGCGAGGGCCTCTTTGGTGGTCCTGACGGCCCTTTCAGCCAACCCATTACTCGCAGGGTGAAATGGGGCTGTTAAAATGTGGCGAATGCCTATGTTGGCTGCAAAACGGCTGAATTCTACTGATGCGAACTGTGGGCCATTATCGGAGACCAAGGAGTCGGGTAGTCCATGGGTAACGAACAGGCGCGTTAACACGTTGGTGATTGCTAGTGTGGTGGTCGTGGATAGCTGCGCCACGTCTATCCACTTGGAATAAGCGTCCCACGACCACTAGGAACATCTTTCCATGCACGGGCCGGCCAGATCGATATGGATTCTAGACCAAGGGCGCTGGCGCTCTCCCATCTGGTAGGGGTGGCGATGGGGGGAGCAGGACGGGATTCCTGGCAAATGCTGCAGGAACTTACCCAATTGACAATGTCCTCGTCTAGACCCGGCCACCACACGTAGCTGCGTGCCAACGCCTTCATTCTCACAATGCCGGGTGTCCTCGTGCAACGCCTCCAGGACTCGGGCACGCAGCGAGGTCGGAATGATCACTCGAGTGCCCCACAGTAGACAACCCTGCAAACTGGACAGCTCCTGCATGCGAGTCTTAAAGGGTGCGAATTTGTTATCAACATTGCCTCCCGGCCACCCCCTCCTCACCCAGTCGAGCACCTGGGCGAGCGTTTGGTCTGCCTTGGTTTTGGCGGCGATGTCAAGGGCGGTGATGGGCAGGTCCAACTGGGTGATTTCAAAAATGGCATTGACAGGAGCTGGGTCTTCAGCCGGAGCGGGTAAGGGGCAGCGACTGAGTGCGTCAGCGTGGGATAGAGTTTTGCCCGGCGGTGGATAAGTTTGTATGAGTAGGCCGCTAGGAAAAGCGTCCACCTTGTCATCCAGAGGAGAGGACTTGAGGTGTCTGTTTGTCGCCGCCAGTAGGCCCAGGAGGGGCTTATGGTCGGTGACCAGTTCAAGAAGTGGCCAAAAGGAATTCGTGAAACTTTTTCACGGCTGCAACAGCTGCTAGGGCTTCCTTGTCTATTTGGCTGTAATTTCGCTCCGTGGCCGAGAGCGTCCTGGAGAAAAAAGGCGATGGGGGCCTCGGCGCCATTGGCGAGTCGGTGACTAAGGACCGCCCCAATTCCAAAAGGGGATGCGTCTGCTGCCAGTACTAAAGGAAGGTTGGGGTCGAATTAGTGATTTGACGGCGTTAAACGCCTGGTCTTCTTTGTGCCCCCAGTGCCACGGTGACTTTTTGTCTAGTAATCTGTGTAGGGGTTCGGCTACTGAGGCTTTATGGGGCAAAAGGATGCATAAAAGTTTAGGAGTCCCAAGAAAGCTTGTAGCTCCGTTTTGGAGGTCGGTGTGGGAGCTTCGTGGATCGCCCTGACCTTGACTCCAGGGGGTGAATGCCAGAGGCGTCAATTTTATAACCCAGAAAGTCCACCTGTCTAGTGGCAATGGCGCATTTTTCTTTTTTTAACTTGAGGCCATGCTGTCTGAACCTCTCTAACACTGCTCGCACTCTCTGGAAGAGTTGGGGTCTGTCCCTGGCCGAGACCAAGATGTCGTCGAAGTAGGGTACTACACCAGGAGGCCCTGTAAAATCCGCTCCATGAGGGATTGAAAAATACCGGGGCAACACTTACGCCAAATTGGAGACGCTTGCATCGGAAGGCACCCCTGTGAGTGACGATGGTCTGAAGTTCCGCTGTTTGGTTATCAACAGGGAACTGTTGATATGCTTGAGACATGTCCAATTTAGCAAAAATACTGCCCGGTTCGAATGTGTGCAATAAGTGCTGAATGACGGGCACGGGATAGGCGCTAACTTGTAAATATTTATTGATTGTTGTCTTGTAGTCCGAGCAAATTCTCAGGCTACCATCTTTTTGAGGGTGTGACAATGGGCGTCTCCCACTTGGCGAAATCTGTTGGCTCAATGACCCCTTGTTTTAGTAGTTTATCCAATTCAGCGTCTAGTTTTGGTCGAATAGCAAATGGAACTCTACGTGGTTTTAATCTGATTGGGACTGCCTGGGGGTCAACGGTGAACGAGATGGGGTTCCATTATAACACCCCAGCTCCTCGCTGAACACATCTGCGTAGTCAGCGAATAAGGAGTCAGTGTCTTGAGGTTGAGACAGCATGGACTCCTGTTAACCCTAGGCCGAGGTGGGGAAACCAATCGAGCCCCAATAAGGTGGGTAGATTGCCGTTAACTACCACTAGAGGTAGGTGGCCTTTAAAAGCTCTAAAACTGACAAAAAACTTGCCTCTGCCGATCACGGAATGGCCTTCCCCTGGTAGTCCTTCAGACCGAACTGGCATCTCTGAAGCCGGGTAGTAGATAGGCTGGGGTGGAGTCTCTTGAGGGTGTTCCACGAGATTATTGAGAGCGCTGACCCTGTGTCAACCTCCATGTGGCACGGTTTACCTTCTAGGGAACGGAGAGAGAAATTTTACTAACAGAGTGGCAAGTACGCCTGGCAAGGCGGTGCGTGCGACAGTTTAATACTTGCCTCTGTGGTCCCGAGTGCGAGGACGGGGTCTTTGTGCAGCGCTTTGGGGGCTTGGCAGACTCTCGCAATGTGCCCCCTCTTATGGCAGTTGTTGCAAACGGCTCCTTTAAACTTGCAGGTGGCCCTTTGATGTGATCCCCCACAGGCTAGGCACAGGGTGATGTGCTTGGGTGGACCGGTGTATTCTTGTTTGGCCCCTACCTGCGACCGTCTGTCATTGGTGAGGCGATGGACATCGTTCTCATCGTTGTGGCCTTCCTCCGCTTCCACCTCTTCGGAATGGACTGGGAACGCTGCTAGCTTGGCGCTTGGGCCCTGAATTTCGGTGGCTGAGTTCGTAGCTAGCTCGGCTGCTAGGGCCTCCTCTACGCTTGCGCGAGGTTGAGGTCTTTTTAGCTAGCAGTCGCCTCTGTAGGTTGAGATCCTTGACCCCACAAACCAATTGATCGAGGAGCATGTCCTCCAGGTATGTTCCAAACCCGCAGTGCAGGGCTGCTGTTCTGAGGGCGGCCATATATTGGTTGATGGTCTCCTTACTTGATTGCTTCCTCATTCGGAACGTGAACCTCCTGGCGATTTGTGAAGGCCTGGGAGCGTAGTGGTTTGTGAGGATCTCAAGCAACTCGGACCACGGGCGTTTTTAATTCTCTCGGCGCCACGAGTGCTGCAGCGGTATCGTAACGGTGGCTCCACAGTAGATTAGGAAATAGGATTTTTCCGATGCTCTCCCGCATCCGACAGGCCGACCGCATCGATGTAATGATTGAAACGGTTCTTATACGATTCCCACTTCTCTTCGTCTGGTTTAAACGCCGGGAATACTGGATTGGAACTCATGGTGCTGGAACGGCTGGGCTACCTGCGGGAGAAATCTCTCTGGGACTACGAACGCTCGTGAGTTACTAGTGATATCAGCTCTGGAGAGGTTTTTTTTTTTTTTTTTGCTACCCTCTCTTTCTCTCTCTCTGGGTTACCACGTTGGCTGCTAGCCGTTGGAGGTGTCTTGATTCGCGCAAAAAAAGTGGGCGTTAGTGACTCTCTACAGCGCTGTGCTGTGATTCCTACTGGCTCGAAATTCAAATGACACCCGTTTGAATTTGCGCCAAATGCAGAGCGGCTGCGGCTCGCAGCGCTTCACTTTCCCCGTAGCGAGGCTAACAAGCGGCTACAGACGCTTCTAACTATTTGACTCAGACCGCTTTCTCTGGCTGCGGATCTGCGTTTGCTCTTTTTGATCGCTCGTTTCGCTAGCTGACCGCTCTCTCTGGCTGCGGATCAGCGTTTCCCTTGTTGCCAGCCGATCGCTCTCTCTGGGCTGTAGATCGGTGGCTAGTGACTCAGCGGTTGCAAGGTGCTTCTGGTAGCCATCCCATCCTCGTCGCCAGTGTTAAGTTTGAGCAATGAGAGGCTGAACCAGAGCATGAGTGCAACAGTACTTTATTTACAAATAAAGGGCTGACCGTGCTCGCCAAGCCTGGAACTGGCTCGCAGCAATCAGCAGCCAGTTGGACCCCGCAGCCTGCTTTTATAGCTGGCTGCTGGGGAGAACTGACCAATGGGAATGGGGGAATAACGCCCACACAAGTGAGTGGACCTGAGTGAGAACTCCTTGAGTCCTCAGGACATAACACAAAGCATGTTTCATTTTGGTCTGAAGTTATCTTGGTTGGCGTCCTTCCAACATACTGTGCCTTGTTATCTCCTTGAATTTGGTAAATACTTCTCTTGTTCCGTTGTGGAAATTTCATTATTGTAGTTTTTTTTTTATTTCACCTCTAGCTGCCCATTAAGTTCAAACTGTATTGCTTTCTTCTGAAGACTATTTTTGAGTACGTTTTATCTCCAACGGAGTATTATTGAACAGTGGGGCCAAATTGGAGGCTTTAAAAGACATTTATTTACGTTTTGGATTTTGTTACATTTGTGTTACATTCTGGGTCATCAGATTATGGGCTTGATTACAGGAGTGATGATAAAGAACTTTGATCTGGTTTTTTGTTTTTTGGGGGGAGAACCAAATTAACATAATTGAAAAAGTTCAGAAATATTTCACAAGAAGAGTTCTCCGCTCCTCTACTCATTGCAGAATACCTTATGCCGCCAGACTTGAAACTCTAGACCTAGAAAACCTAGAACTACGATGTCTCCGGTCTGATCTAAGTATAGTATATAAAATCATACATTGCAATGTCCTACCTGCAAATGAATACTTCAGCTTTAATCATAACAATACAAGACCACACAATAGATACAAACTCAAGGTTAATCGCACCAAACTTGACTGCAGAAAATATGACTTCAGCAACAGATTGGTCAATGTTTGGAATACTCTACCTGACTCTGTGGTTTCTTCCCCAAACCCCAAAAACATTAATCTTAGACTGTCTACTATTGACCTCACCCCTTCCTAAGAGGTCTGTAGGGGGTGAACATAAGCGCACCAATCGTGCCTACTGTCCCTGTCCTATTGTTTTTTTATTTTTCTTATAAGTATCTATCTCATATATTCAAAACTATATTTATTCTTATACCTCTATCTTGTAAGCGATTGACAAATCAAATAAATACTAAATACTAAAAAAGTTACAACAAATTCTGTCAGAGGTACTAGAAAATTAACTTCACAGGAAGACTATTATTATTTTTATTGAGTTTGGTTATATAATAGAAGAGTGCAAGGGTGATTGTATGGTGCCCCCTCTTTCTTACAGTTAGGGAGGTATCTGCCTAAGCTGCTTCTGCGATCACCAAACCAGTTGTTATACCGGCAGCATCCCACTCCTGGTTATGGGTACTCCATCTCTGGAGGTTTTCAAGAAGAATAAGGTCTTTTGCTGGACTTGACTGGAATACTTCCAAAGTTCCTTATAACCTCGGTTCTATTCTATTTTAAACCATGTTTTGACATTATAGGTACAAGTTCCATGTTCTTCTGTGATCTCAACAAGATATCACAGAGTGATGATGGCTGAGCTTATTAATCTATGTTCAGCATAGGACAAATAAAACAATAATAGGATATGCTTTTGAGTAGGCCCAGTCTCTTGTTAGTCTGAATGAAGCCTTTGCCTCAGAGAGCAGATGTTCCCCTGCCTTCCAAAAAAGGACGCAGTTGCCATGCTAGACAAATTATTTGGGGCTGCCTAAATTAATTTCAGTAAAGTGGATTCAATATGACAATATAAGAAAATTTGCCACATCAGTGCTGTAAGAAAGATTTAACTGTCAGTCTAATTGGCATCTATATATGAAAAGGTGAACTGGCACTTGGTCTTTCCCTCAGGCAATAACATCCCTTGGGCCGGCCCTGGCTTTTAACTGACCAGTTAATGTGACACAAAAGTATCACCTCACATGGTAGATCAGAGGTCCCCAAACTTGGCAACTTTAAGACTTGTGGACTTCAACTCCCAGAATTCTCCAGCCAACATAGCTGAAGTCCATGAGTCTTAATGTTGCCAAGTTTGGAGACCTTTGCTCTAGATAAATTTAGTGATTCATCTCTCTTTCTCCCTCCCTCTCCCACTCACTCCTTGACATCAGGCAGAGAATAGGTCCTATTGGATGTTGTATAGTTCATTAGAATAATAGACCCAATGGATACCTACATTTGTGGTGTTATCTTAGTCATTCTGAAATGGACTGAGTTATGTCAGCTGTTAGTTGAAGATGCAAGGACGGTGGCCATGCCAGTAGAAGCAGGCCCTATATCAAATGCCTGAATTTGTCTCAGTGCCTGTGAGAATCTGTGGCTTCAGTGGTCTCTGGTCCAGCATCTTTCCTATCTGAAGATGATCCTTAGGGTCGCCTGGTGAAACAATATGGACATTTGAGTTCATTTAATCCTTTGCAGAAGAAGAAGGGATAGAACAGGTAAATGCAGAAATGAAAGGAAGCTGACTTTCTTTCTTCTGACTCAAAAGCCAAGATTACAAAACAGCAAATACAGTTATGCTTATGCCAAAATGTAAAATCATTACTAAGAGTTTTTGCTAGGAAAGTAAATAAGGAAGGGTTCATAACTTGTCAGAGGCATTGCTCTGCTAGGCTCCAAACAGGGTAAGAAATTTTGCCAATTTACGCTATTTTCAATCTTCTCTCTAGAGGGTTTTAGCCTGGCAGTCCTGAGAATTTCAGCATATAAATATATTTGTTGGATGAAAATTGGCTGACTGATGCAACTTCATCGTCTTTGCTTTTGGCTTTGTTAAAACAAACATTCTAGCTGCACAACATTTCTATGTTATATCGCAAGAGCTAAATGAACAATTAATAGTATAAATATATAAGGGCAGACCTGATATAAAATGAATATTTAACAGGGTTGATTTGGAAACATGCACTCCAGACAAAACAAGTCAAAAAAGTGACCAGATAGTTTAAAAAGTCTTCTATTTAACAATCTGTTCCTGGAAAGCAAGTGTAGATTTATCTTCCAAATATATTTATTTCTTCTGATGGTATATGTGTGTGGGGAGGTGGGATGTGTGTGTTTCCTTGCAGGTTCACAGATATTTTCTTTCTAGGTATCAACTTCCTACTTATTTATATGTAAAGTAATTTTATGTAAAAGAGCCTGAGCAGCTTGTTTACATCTTTAAAGCCAAATACATATGTAAATTAAGGAATAAAACTGAAAACTCAAAATTGGGATATAACCTCGCTGCCACTGAACCCGTAGCTTTTATAAGCAATGCCTAATTAGTGAATATTTTGGTAAGCATTTCTATGTATTTTTAGACTAGCTGATGAAAACAGGAAATGCCTCACACACACACACAAAAAGTCTTCTATATTCCACTCTGTCTCACTGCCACCCCCTCCCATGAATTGCCCAGCATACAGGAAACTGAAAAAAAGCCAAAAAAAGATATTCTCCCCCCAGCTACTCTTGTATAACTCAAGGCTGTACAACAAAAAGACCACATGTGTGCACATGCACCCAAACATACAAAAGCAAAATTAACTGGATTATACCAATGGGGTGTCAAACTGGCGCCCCACGGGCTGGATGAATCACATGCAGGCCATGCCCACCCCAGCTCCATGAATGGGAAAAACATCATGGCATGATGGCAACGTGACACTACGAATTTGACACCCGTGAATTGGGGATTCCCCTACAAACAGGGGTTCCAATCTTGACAAGATTAAGATTCATGGACTTCAACTCCCAGAATTTCCCAGCCTGGCTGGCTGGGGAATTCTGGAAATTGAACTCCATGTATCTTAAAAGTTGCCAATGGGAACCTTGGCTCTCCATCTTTTTAGTCATATAAGACCTTCCTGGACTCATCTTCCTGTATCTTTTCCTCTCCAACTTTGCAGGGCCTAGACTGACTGAGAGACAAAAGTGAAAACCTGTTTCCTGTCTTGCAACATTCACATGAAGGCCTAAGTGGCACCATGCTCATGGTCAACCCTATAACCTGGGGAAAAAAGTTTTGTGAATTCTGCATTTCTTCTACAGTAGGCCCTTTGTCAATGTATATGGAATATGAATGCATTTGAGTTGATGTCTGCATGAAAGTTCACCTAGAAATCTTATTCACACATTATGTCACTGGAAATAAAAGAGGAAGAGGTAATACGATCCTGCAAAGATAATCTTGGAAGAGTAGTTTGAAATGATAATTAGTGACTGGATTTCTGGATTGGATTCTGTAAATCTAGTGAAACCTTATTTTACTAGATTAATTGGGGATGGGGTATAGGTTAGACACAAATGTCCATAAAATATGAAAATACATCATCTTCGCAATTGGAATCATTTGCATAATGGTGTAATGAAGTACCTGTGAAGTAATTGATGACATTATGCAAATGAGCTTAAGTGGCAGAGGAAATAGTTCATTGTATCAATGTCCTATTAAATTAAAGATTTCACTGCCCTGCCAAAGACACATTGCATGGCCAATGTCTTCTGGTCTAAAGTTGAGGCACTTGTATATAGATCTGTGCCTAACTTCTTAAGCTCACATATGTAGTTTTCTTTTTTTGTAATTTTATTAAGCTTATCAAAATATAAATTACAAATGAAAATTAAAGTAGTGGAAAAATAGAGAAGGGAAAAGGGGGCAGGAGAGAGAAATGTAGGATAAAGGTGAAAAATAAGAAAAACATTGGCTTATCAACTCTTTTTAGCACAGTAGACTAAAATAAGATTTCAGCCTCAACTTTTTACTTTTACATACTTAATGTCTCTAGCCATTTCTACAACAACAAGCTTATCTAATCTGCAAAACCGAAAGTCAGTTTCATTTTTTTTTTCTATCTCCAGCGTAAAATCCAGCAGTGGTTTCCAAGTAGATACAAAGTTGGGTGTGTTCTTTTCTTTGGTTAGAGCAGTTAATGTAACCATCTCTGCTAGTTCCATCGGTTTTTTCAACCATTCCTTTATTCTGGGGTTAGTTTTTTTGTGTGCATCAAGCATTGTTGCCACCATCAACGCATATAACAACAAACTTCCGGATTCCCCTCGCCCCAAGTTCTTTGTCTATTGAGAATTTTTTTTTTTTAAGTATCTAGAAGCTCACATATGCAGTTTCTGTTTTTTGTACGCTCAGATAAAAAGTGGGCCTACAGTACGTACATATCCACCATGCCATTCTCATTTGAACCAAGCATTGCTATGCAGGTTGTAGAAAAGGACTAAGAAATGGTAAGCCAAAAATAATAGTAATAATAATAATAATACAGGCAAGGGACAAAAAGAGAAAGTTAACTAACATTGGCATATACAAGTACCATTCACTACATCTCTCCATGGCTTTCTAATCTTGTAAAACACCCTTGCTTCCATCCTATCTACACTGTAATTTATACAACTCCTGCACTTATGACCTTCATAAACAATCTATTCTTAGATTCCCCCCCCTCCCACCCACCCCCTATATTTCTATGTCCAGATAAAGAGTAGGGCATGGCAGGAGTTCAAAATTTACTGATAGGGGCAGGAGGTCTGTGCAGAGTTTCAAATGGATGATTCAGTTCAACAAAGCTTCAGTAATATCACTCAACTGAACTAGGCTCATGATTCCAAGTAGGAACTTGCTTCAAAGCAAAAAATCAACGGGTAGTCCTCGACTTTTGATCACATGGTCATGGGGATCCTGGGAAAGTTGTAACTGTGAAAAGAAGTCATGTCACTTTTATCATGTAACTTTGAACAGTCACTAAATGAACTGTTGTAAGTTGAGGACTACCTGCAGTGTAGCTTCATTTAAAGCTCAAAATGATTAGAAACAATGCCGCCGTAACGGTGATTCTACCTATGAAAAATGAACACAGAACAGGAGAAGGAAGTAGTAGTGGCATGGTGTGACTTGTTGGGCATGGCTTCTTGGGCATGGCAGGGGAAGGATACTGTAAAATCTCCATTCCCACCCCATTCCTGGGGGAAGGTTACTGCAAAATCCCATTCTCTCCCCACACCACTAACCTGCTTTCCAGCTCCGTTCTCCTGTGCAGGGCAACAAAAGAAGACCCAGCTTATTAGCTGGGACTCAGGAGGCAGAGAATAGATGGGGGCGGGGGCGGTCAGAGGTGGTATTTGCTGGTTCTCTGAACTACTCAAAATTTCCACTACCAGTTCTCCAGAACTGGTCAGAACCTGCTGAATACCACTTCTGCAAGAAAGGGTAGAAGCAAAGGTAGTCTCTGATGCTCAGGGAATTGAGCACTGACGACAACACACACACAAACACACACACACACACACACACACACACACACAGAGAGAGAGAGAGAGAGAGAGAGAGAGATGTAAGTGCTTTAATTCTGAAGTAACGTCAAGAAGTTGTTTGCATATTCATTAAATAATGAGCTTCCGTCTCTTTGCTTTTAAATACCTTTCCCCTTTAACATTTTTCCCACCTAATGAAGATGACTTTAGTTTGAAATGATATTACCAAGCCCTATAATCAAGACTGGTGAATAGAAAAGTGGGTAGACAGAGAGTCTGTAAACGGGGTGAAAGCCATAAGCTTTCTTTGCCCAAGGCTGGTCTTTGCAATGCCTCAGCATTTCTTTAATATGTCTAATCTTGGAAAGATGAATGGGGGAAAATGAGTAAAATTTCAGCAAACAGAGTGGGGCTGAGCTAAAGAAGCTTAATGTTTTCTTTGGAGAAAGTGTTTTGGTAAGAGAGCATGAAAGCATTTATTCTTCCTTTTATCTGAACCCTAATATCCTTTAGCAGAAGGAAAGAAGGAAGGAAGGAATTCCTGCCTCTTCATAACCAAAAAAACTTTCTTTTCCTGTGGTTATTACCAGGGGTGGGATTCAAAAATCCCAGCAACTGGTTTACTGCCCGGTTGCTGCGTGGGCGTGGCCTACCAGAAATTCATGTTTCCAGCTTCTGGTGGGCCTCCGGAGCCTGTGGGAGGCCGTTTTCACCCTCCCAAGGGACCGGAGGCCTCCCCTGGGCCTCCCCAGCTAGCCTGGGGAATTCTGGGAGTTGAAGTTTTAAAGTTGACGAGATTGGACACCCCTGATTTAGAGCTCATATTCATGTATCTTCCATCTAAACTGATACAAGATGGCAACCTTGACAGTGTGTGATGGAAGCTCCATCTGTTTTTATGTGGACTGCAATATATCTAAGAATGAGTGCACGTCAATCATTATGGCTGTCATCTTGGTTTTCTTATCCAACCCTGTTGACACTGACCCTGTTTCAGCTACTCCAGCTGAGGATCAGGGAACCCCAGTTATTATGATTTTCCTGCCCTCCCAATATGAACTGCATCTAACTTTCTGTGTGCATATTTAAGCTCTTGAATTGTAAGTTTGGTTGTATAATACTAGTAGTGCTATAGATCTAGTTCCCGTGGAATACAGAAGGCACATATTTCATGGAGTGCTGCCAGGGATGAGAATTAACCTGTTTTGCATTTAGTAATTGAAGGGGTGAGCTATTTAATCTCACCATTGAACTGCTTTCAGTGGCATTTATCACCTTCCTTCCTTACAGGATTAAAGCAAAGGGTTAACGTGATAATTGATACCCTTCTACCACAGCAGTTTTAGGATGATATGTGAGTCTTTGTGATTTTTACCTCAGCCAGGGAAACTCTAAACCAGCCAATTCCTGGCTAAAATGTCAGTAATACCATGTAGTGATTTATATTTCTTTCATCCAGGTATGTTTTTCCTTTTTTTCCCTCCCTGCCTTTGTATTCCTTGCAGTTGATGTCATCTAAAATGACATGCTGGCTGTATTTTATTGCTTCAAACAGTTTTATGTCTGTTCGTGTGAAACTCAGCTTGAAATGATACTTCGGAAGCACAATAAGCTATCTATTTACTTAAGACACGTTTTATAAAATATGTACTAAGAGATATTTTATATATTGTTTATTGAAATATGGAAACATATTCAGTCACGTATATTCTGAGCCACAGTGACTTAAGACTAACAACCTGTCAGTGAAACAGCAGGGTTTAAGAAGCTACAATTCTTTTGTGAATGGCATTTATGGATTTGTCCTTGTTTTGACATTAAAGCCATAAATAGTTTAGGACAAGATTATTGAGAAACTGATCATCTCAATATACATAAGATCTAGTTTTGTTTGGGAATTGTTTTCGGAGATCCGAATACCTTAAATCATGAAGAAAATCTATCTGTGTGTTTGCTAGGGATTGAAAAATGACTCGATGGCGTATAATGAATCAATTATTTTCTTATGAGTTTCAAATTTGGCAGAAGTTATTATGGACTTCTCAGTGGTGGCCACTGGGTGGCACAAATGATGTTAATATTAATTTCTTCAGATAGGTTATGGGATTGAGATTAATAGCTGCAAAGCCACAATGCACACATTTGCTGCACGTTCAGTGCATGATCAGCAACTTGGAGAATACTAATATATGTACATAAGATTCAAATTTGTATATTCAATATATTCCATTCATATATCATATAAGCAAGACTCATGACCAATTAAAATTCTCCATCAGATAGAAGCAATTCACACTGTCACCTGCAGGTGGCAATGTGTGATACTTTCTTTGGCTCAGAAGATATTTGACTCTCACAAAATTGATTCCTTTATCCAAACCTTGGACACAACTGTGAAAAAGTTTCTCTGAAGTCTAATTATAAAGATTAGGGAATGTTCAGTCTCTGTCTTTAAGGGCGGAGGAAATTATGACAAAGGTGCAGAGTACAGGAGTCTACAGCAATTCACGATGACATCAGGATGATATCGCATACATCATGATGGCTTCACACAAACAATGCAATTAGGGACTCGCATTGTGACAACTGATGCAAAGCTTAAATGGCCCTGTTTGCATTCATGTTATCATTTGCTTTAATTTCTAAGTTCAGCCTTGGACTCTGCCTTTGTCTCCTGTAGATGGCTGTGAAGAATGTGCATGCACAACAAGATGGGATATATGTATACTGTAAGGGATCCAACAAAGGTAAATTGAAAATATTTTTGCTCACAGCCTACAATAACAACCACAACTGAGCTCAAAATTCATGTTACTAAGTGAGAAATTTGTTAAGTGAGATTTGCCCCATTTTACAACTTTACTTCTTGTTACATTTGTTAACTGAATCACTGTTGTTAAATTAGTAACACGTTGTTAAGTGAATCAGGTTTCTCCATTGACTTTGCTTGTCAGAAGGTTGCAAAAGGTGATCGCATAACCCCAGGACACTGCAACCATCGTAAATGTGAGACAAGCATCTGAATTTTGATCATGTAACCATAGGGATGCTGCAATGATCATAAGTGTGAAAAATGGTCATAAGTATTTTTTTTCAATGCCATTGTAACTTTGAACAGTCACTAAATGAACTGTTGTAAGTCAAGTACTACCCGTTCTGTTGTTTTACAATAAAAATGGCAAGTGTGTTAGGTTAAATGTGAAGCTAGTTAAACTCCTGGCTTCCAAACTATATCAGCTTCCTTTTTCTGCAAGTTAAGTGTGTGCACACCAATGTAAGCTGCATAAACAAAAACCAACCCCTTTAATGTAGAAATAAGGATTGGCACAGCATTTTTGACACAGGTGAAATCTTGGGTGAAAACATACAATTATACTGCACAGTTATAGAAACTTTACTTGGCCAGGAGTGAGATAGATTTGGAGGTGACATTAAGAAGCAATTCACTGATGGCCTTGACAAGGTGGCACTGGAAGTTTTTTTTTTTTTAATCCTGCAGATGTAGGAGATGACCAGGGTGAGCTAGATGGAGAAGTCAAATTTGTCATCAGTCGTGAATCCCCTGCACACCCACAAGAGATCTAAATCCAGCCCACCTTGAATTCCTTTGACTCTTGTCTACCGCTGATCTGCTTTAGCAGTTAGTAGTTCAGATTCTTGTAGAGAGTTAAGCTTACAATAAACTTTTATATCCATTTGAACTGCCTAGATCTTCCCATTTCGCTGGTGCTCGATGGTAGATCCCTTTTCTCTTGGAATTCGTTGTCTTCAATCACTTAGGACGTATAATGTAATTATTTGTTTAAAACAATCTTCTCCAAACTGGTGCCCTCAAATTGCTTGGACCTACGAAGAGGCATCTATAAGGGAGCTATGTTAATGCCCAAAACTATATCACCGAACTGTATGATTGAAGTCCCACCCATTTTTAAAGTGTAACACATGCAAAGAAGAGGTGGAGCTTTGATCTTATGGTCATGGCAACCATCTTGACTATTTTTTTTTACCCTCTCTTGGATGTCCCCAGACTATAGGATTCAAAAACCATTCTGCATTGGAATTTGATGTCTATACACATCTCAAAGCCACATAGGGTGGGAAGACTGCTTTAAAACTCTACTAAAGGCAGTCCTTAACTTATGACCAGAAGTGAGTCCAAAATTCATGTTGTTAAGTGAGAAATGAAGTGAATTTTGCCCCATTTTCTCACCAAATTTCCTAAGTGAATCACTGCAGTTCTTAGTCACACGGTTGTTAAATGAAACTGGCTTCTCCATTGTCAGAAGGTTGTAAAAGCGGGGGTGAAATCACATCACTCTAGGACACTGCATCTGACATAAATGTGACACAGTTGTCAACCATATGAATGTAAATCATGGGGATCCTGCAAAGTATGAAAATAGTCATAAGTATGAAAAATGGTTATAAGTCACCTTTTCAGTGCTGTTGTAACTTCAAATAGTCAGTAAATCAACTGTTGTAAGTCAAGGACTACCTGTGCGTAGTTGTGGTTTCCTTCTGGAAGTCATTCAGTATTGACTGGGGTTGGAATGTGACAATAACCTTAATTATGAATCTATTGCATTTCATCACATAGTCTGTGAATATGTTTACAGTTCAGTTACTACTTCCTATAGTGTTTTAGTGGCTAAGATACTGAGCTTGTTGATCGGAAAGGCTGGCAGTTCAGTGGATCGAATCCCTTGTGCTGCGTTATGGAGTGAGCTCCCGTTACTTATCCCAGCTTCTGCTAACCTAGCAGTTTGAAAGCACATAAAAATACAAGTAGAAAAATAGGGACCACTTTGATGGGAAGATAACAGCACTCCGTGTGCCTTTGGTGTTTAGCCATGCTGGCCACATGACCACGGACACGTCTTCGGACAGCGCTGGCTCTTCAGCTTTGTAATGGAGATGAGCACTGCCCCCTTCAGCCAGAAATGACTAGCACGTATATGCAAGGGAAATCTATACCTTTTACTTTTACTACTTTCTGTCTGTCATAAACTTGGTTGGGGAGAGGCTGCAGTGATGCTGCTACTAAAACTCAAACACTACAAACACTACAAAAGGAGGGTGAACATAGGGATGTTTAAAATGAAAGAAAAAACAATAGCCCTAAAGCACATTATTTCATAGATCTTGCCTTAGAAATCATAGTGGTTGAAAGGATAAGATAAATGTAAGCCAAAGGGAAAAAAATATTGTAATCTGGAATATGAAAACCATGTCTATTTGTTCTCCAAATCTGGTTTTAATATAAGAATGAAAAAGTCAAGATCAGTATAATCTCCTTGTTTTGCTGATTTTGCTTTTATATTTTAAGACACGGGGAGGAGGGACCCATTTGGATGGCAAACATGTGTTTATTGTTAAATTTGTTAATTATACACACACCCAGATCTTTCATTTTATTTGTTGAGAAATTTTTGCTTGCCAGTCCAGTTAAAGTTATTTTGCCAGCAATTGATGGACACACACACACACACACACACACACACACACACACACACACACAAAACTATATATGTAACTATATAGCTATAACTACTATATATATATATGTAGCCATAGTTACATATAGTTATATATATATATATAACTATATATGTAACTATATAACTATATATAACTATATGTAACTATGGCATTCAGCTGTGTTCGGGTATTTTCCCACATCATTATAGTTGTGCTTTTAAAGTTGTAGCAACGTTTCGGCAGAATCTCATCTGCCACCATCAGGCTTCTGTATTGTGTTCGTCATATATATAAGTATATATATTCGTAGATTTTCACGGGTACAGGTATGTAGGTCTAGGTGTGTTCAGGTCTTTTCCCATGTAAGATTAAGAGTATCTTGGCAACGTTTCGGTGAGGTCCCATTTGCCATCCTCAGGCTGGTGCTTTCGGCTTCATGCCAAGTGCAAGCAGTGTGTGATCGGAGCTGCCGTCTCTCTATAAATATTGGTGGGGGTGTGTGGTTGGTGTGCTGTCGCGTTGAGCGACCGGTCTGTTGTTTCGCCTTTCTGGTTGATTGCTGAATTCCTCTCAGAAAATAACCCTCTCCAGGGTGAGATTTAAAGTAGCCCTCGCAAGGCGAGACAGTGGGACCCTCGCAAGGGTGAGGCCAGGCAAGACTCACAAAGAGTGATTGCCAAGCAAGCACAAGAAATAAAACACACAAAACACAAGAAATCTTCAAAATGAGGCAGCACTTTGAGCCTGGGGGAGATGGGATTCCCTGGCTGCCCTCGAACAGATGGAAAATGTCCGGGCCTCTCTCCTTCTCCTGCTCCCTTCTTCTGCTTCTCCTCCCCAGGCTTTTTTGCTGTCCTCTTTTATTGTGCTAATTCAAGGGAGGGGGTCAGAGAGGAAATTTACAGAAAGGTAAAGAGATACAATGTTAATCTTTTTAGACCAGTTTACGTGACATGAGCCACATCCTCTATAGCTGCTATAGACAGGCATATCTTATTTGAATACACATTATTGTCTCGGGTTATTCTTTTATTTAACTTCCTTCTTGTCAGTGCTTTCCTGCTGAGCTGAATACGTGCTTTCCAGCAAGATTTCTTCTTGTGGAAAAATACAAGACAGAACCAAGGTAAAATAGTCACAGTGTGCTGGGCTGGTTGGCTGTGCTGCTGCCTCTTGATTGGTTGATGGAGTTGATGTTGGTATAATGGGCTTCATGATGGCCTTGTGAGTTTTGTTGTGGAGATATCCTGGATCTTGTGCTGTAATCTCCTGGGTTGTTTGTTTTGTAGTGATCTTTTTTCCATTAGCCTCCCATGTTTTACCGGCTTGGGTAATGGGTTGTATGAGGGCCTTGCGAGTTCTTTTGTTGTGGTATCCTGGGTCCTGCATTGTAATCTCCTGGGTCATTTGTGTTTTGATCTCTTTTCCATTAGCCTCCTGTGTTGTAAGGAGTAATTGCGGCTTGGGTAATGTGTTGTGTGATGACCTTGTGAGTTTTATTGCTGTGGTGTCCTTGGTCTAGTGCTGTGATTTCCTGGGTCGTTTGCTGTGTTGCAACTTCTTGAGTTCTTGTGGCGTAATTTCCTGGGTTTTCTGATGTGATATCCACATAACTTGAATAAGCGGGATGATACCTCCTGCCTACTAGACATCTGGAAACTAGCCCTCACCATCAAATGAGTCCCAGCCACGAAAACCAACACCAGACCCAAAACAACACAGGACACCACTGCCAATCCCCCTCATCAGACCCAGGCCTGAACCCATCCTATAAACGAAGGACAACCACCATCCAGAAACCAGATGATGGCTGCTTCGCCAGCTGTCACACCCCCTGACCCCAAAACCAAACAAGCTGACACACACCAAGAACAGAGACCCAGACCCCAAACTCGAAGCCAGACCAAACATCACAGCCACCCGCTCAGGATATCACATCAGAAAACTCAGGAAATTACAAAATAGACAAACACTATACAGGAGCCTGATGATGGCAGATGAGATTCTGCCAAAACGTTGCTACAACTTTAAAAGCACAACTATAATGATGTGGGAAAATACCTGAACAAAGCTGAATAATATATATATATAATATATATAATATATAATATATATATAATATATATATATGGATCTTTGGTTATTCGGGTTTTCTCCCGTGTAAGATTGGAAGTATCTGGGCAACGTTTCGATGAAGTCTCATTCATCATCTTCAGGCTTGTGTCTTTGGCTCTGTGCTTCTCTGAAACGTTGCCCAGATACTTCCAATCTTACGCGGGAGAAAACCCGAATAACCAAAGACCCACATACAAATACTCGTGAGAACCTCAGAAAACAAATATATATATACACACACACACACACACGCACACACACACATACAATCACTATATCTCACTATAACTATAACTCTGTCTGTCTGTCTATCTATCTATCTATCTATCTATCTATCTATCTATCTATCTATCTATCTATCTATCCATCCATCCATCCATCCATCCATCCAGAGTATTAATCCACAAACTTCTCAAGAAACTAATTAAATACCATTTTTTTTAAAAAAAGAGAGGGTATATAATGTATTATAACAGAAATTTTGTACACTTATTTCCACGACTGCCCATTCTTTCAAAGTTGCTTCCAACAAGCCTTACTTGAGCTATGTTCATCAAAACTATGAGCGCTCCAACACTGTAGGTTTTTAAGAAGAGATTGGACAACCGTTTGTTTGAAATGGTACAGACACATATAGACACATAGAATAACAGGATTTCCTGCTTGGGCAGGGTGTTGGATTAGAAGACCTCCAAGGTCCTTTCCAACTCTGTTAAAATTCTCATTTTGTTTCTAACGATGGCTGGCTGGCTGTCATTAAAATCCTGCAGATAACACAGGAAAATCGGGATCTTCATACACTTGCTCCAAGAATCTGATAAGGGAGATGCCCTGACTTAACACTTCTAGTGTGTTGCCCTCCAGGTGTTTTTGATTACAACATCCAGGGCCTGCGTGCCCAAAGGTCGTATCTTGGAAGCAGGGCCCAAAAGATTTGAAGGGTAATGAATTATACACTTACCTTTTCTTTTAATCTTAGAGAGTGAACATTGCTCCATATGGTAATGGTAAATATCATATATTGATGCATTTTGTGATATGGCTCTCTGTTTAATTTTGAGCCTTCTCCATTTCCTTAGCTGAAAATATATTCCCCCCATCAACTATCTTGATACTTGTTTGTTTGGCTAAGAGAATTGGAGGGATTTTGGACAATGAAATTGTCCAGCCTGTCAGAAACCTTTTTTTAAAAAAAGCTTGCTCCTCAGCTACTTGCTCTGCTATTCTGTGTGTGCCCTTGTGTTTCATTTCCTTCTAAAAAGTTTGCAATTTGTCATTCTGTGAAGCATCGCATGAGCTACAGATCTGTTTCTTGATAAGCTGCTTTTGTGTTATTTGGGTACACCCTGAAAGGATAAGATAATCTTTCCCATTTTTTCAAGCTTTTAACAACTTCACATGGCACATAGTGAAACTGTCTGCTGCATGTACCAATAAAGAACATTTAGTTTCATTTCTCATGCCATAATATTTTTCCTCTTTAGATGACGTTTATCTGCAGCAAAGCAGGCCAAGGGTAATATCAATATCTAGCAATGCAAAAAGGCAAAAGGACAATATCTATTTTTACTCTACGGTATTAAGAAGCTTCATGGTTAGATGACCTTATGGGTAATTTTCATCACTTATGCATTGTGATTCTTGTATGACATGGTTTGTCTTTTTACAGCAAACATTGTTTGAGAAAATGATTTTACCCAGCAATAATCCCAAGGACTTCTGCAATCATCAAGCCATGCTGGCTGGGAATAATGGTCAGTTGGAAGAAGATTATGGTTAGATGAAGGTATTTGCTATGTTCATTTTTTGTCAATAAATCTAGCATAGGTGCTATCATCAGTAACTCTGACAGGTAGCAGGCATTCCCCCATTAAAAAAAATTACACAGAATTTTGTAGAATTATAAAATCCTGCAAAATTCAAGTAATCCCAGTCTTAATATAAAATATTAACTCTTCTGTAAACATGAGAGTTCAAGAATCTTGAAATGTCATGAAACTTGGGAACTGAAATGGTCTGGGTACTGATGGTTCCTTATTAAAAAGTACCTTCTAAGATAGCAGTCAATAAATGCCTAAAAATGAAACATTTAAATTGTAGGTGTCCTCTTATTATTGGTCACCTTGAAGCTGAACATGAAGGCTTGACTCACAAATCATATTTTGGCATAACACTTTGTGTAAAACAAGCCAAATGGAATACACGTTCTCCAATATTGCAGGTCATAACAAAACCACAGAACTTCATCTTGTAGCTCACTTCTCACCCAAGCCCTTCAGAATTGTGCCACTGAAATTTGGGGATAAAATTGTGATTTTTAGCAGATGATCGTTGTTCATTTTTGATCTTTAGTAACTGAAAGTCTATATTTTACTCTCACTGACACCTGTAAACTGAACTGTTTTGTTCCCCGTATCCCTTTTGGCCCTGAAAAGACAGAAATATGGACAAATCAAAAAGTGAGCCCTATTGGAAAAATCTTTACTTTATCCCAATTTATGCTCAGTAAATGGATTAATGGTGCCCCAAATGCTGGGCCACAATGAAACCTGATTGGATTTACATTTAAAGATAGACAAGAAGAGGATGACCAGTGGCAAAGGGAACAGTCTAAGTCACAGGGGTGATAAATGCACTATTGGAATACCTAAACGACCAGACATCATCATAGAGAAAAAGCTATCTAGATGGTTACTGTGATTCAACAATCTTTTAAAAATACATTTGTAATTAATCAAAGTATAAAATAATAAAAAGAGAAATTTAAAAAGTAATAGAGAACTTGGCAGGAGGGGGAAGAGGGAAAAAAGAGAAAATATGGAATAAAGAGGGAAAAAGAAACAAAAAGGAACCAACTTCATTCAGCAATAACTTGACAGCACGTAATCAAAATATCTACTCAATAGTAAATACCATATTTAATCATTTATAAAGCTGTACATAGTATAAAGGTAAAAGTTTCCCCTGTCTATTCATTTCCAAGTCTAGGGGGAGATGCTCATCTCCATTTCTTATCCAAGGAAGCCAGCAATGTCTGAAGACATTACTGTAGTCATGTACACAGCATGACTCTATGATAAGGCACCTGGAACGCTGTTCCTTTCCCACTGAAGTGGTACCTATTTATCTACTTGCATTTGCATGCTTTCAAACTGCTAGGTGTGCAGGAGCTCACCCTGTTATGCGACACTCAGATCCTGAACCTGGGCTGTCAGCTTTCCAGCTGACAAGTTCATTGTCTTTAACCACTGAGCCACTGCATTCCCCGTACATAGTATAGAGTCTGATTGTTTGAGGGAATGCCTTTTCCCTGGTCTTTCTGCTGATATGAATTGACAGAGTAGGTCATTTGTCAGCTGGTTTATTTATTCTATTATACTTTTAAATCATACTGGATTCTATTTATTTTTATTATATTGTGAGCCACCCAGAATTAGTGTGGAGCCAGCTGGTAACAAAACCCAATAAAATCAACCCATACTATAAATAAATTAACAAAAGGTGCTACTAGACCAGACCAGGGCGTTTTACAGACCCCAAGCTGCATCTGGCAATTTGGCTGTTTCCGTCCAGCCACCATGAGCTCAATCAGAAATTAGAAATCAAATGTAAATAAGATACCATATGTATTTTTACCAGGAGCAGCTGATCAAAACCATATAATTTACTGCTTTTTATAGAGCAGTAAAATAAATACTGAACAGAATTAAGATCAACTATTTGGTTTGGCCCTCCACAACAGTCCCAGTTTCTCATGTGGCCTCTTGAGAAAATTAATTGCCCACCCCTGTACTAGAGTCTTCCTTTCTGCCACCTTGAACTATGTAGCTATGCTACTATCCCTCCCACCTCCCCAGCTTTAAACATGGCCTGGAACAGTAAATCAAATGACAAATGACAGATATATCAATAGTGTCTTGGAAATCCAGTCTGTGCATTTTTCCAGTACTGCAGTGGCTACAAGTACAGCATATATTACATATGACCAAGATAGATTCTGAAATAATAGAAAACTGCATGGATTCAGAAGCAAACCAGATGACTTAATAAGCCTTTGTGCATGCATTTATGTAATGGTTTAGGGCCTGTTTGTGCTGACACAAATCACAATTGCCCTAATTCATTGAACTTCATCTAAAGACAAATATAATCCAGCTGTAATCTTGAAAAGATTTCAGTTGAGTTAACTGGCTCAGTTGTAAGGCATTTTAATAGCATCTGAATGTCATAAATATCACACCAGCAGCTCTTATAAATGCAGTCAGTGGACTGTGTTTGTGGATAATGAGAATCTCTAAAGTAGCTATATAGTTCCACGCATGAAATCTAGAAAACGATGAGCTCAAAATAAATGCATAAATTCAATCTGTTAAACTGTTCTCTGAAATCTGTTTCTGGTAGCATATTTCATTTCTGAAAGCTTGTCTCTTTCTTTGCACACACAAATGCCTGTCTGTCTAGCCATCCATCTAGCTACTCATCCATCAGTTCATCTGAAGGTGGAAGAAGAATGTCAGGTCCTGTGGGTAAATACAACATCATCAACTCACATAAAAATTGTTAAAGTCTGGCATTTCTTTTTGCCACCCATTTAAGATATTACTTTTAGGAACATAACGCAGAGAAGTGGATCTTACTGAATTGTTCTGAAGCACTTGTATAGAAGTGGCTCCTCGTGTGATACATGACTGGGTAATTTACTGGCCTGGTGCCCATTCCATGTTTCTTATGCGCTGTTTCTTAGAAGTTTCACACTGAGCATGGCAAATCAGGTATGTAGATGGCATTTTCTATTTCCTTAAGTCCCCTGAGTATGTAAACCCTGGAGGATCATGGATAGGATTTGTGGCAAAAGCAACTGCTGTCTCCATTATCAGGCCCTCAACCAAACTTCCAGTTAGTGATTAATTTTTTTAAAAAAAACTGTTCTTTTTCCACACTGTTGGAGGAGACAGATCAAGCAGAGAGGGAAGGTTTAGTGGTGAAATTTAAGAGTAGGAAGAGACAGGAAATGGGCCTCAGGGCCTATGTGGTCAGCGGCATGGGGTGAAAAGCTAATTTGCTGAAGAAGCGACTGATTATAACAGGTTTGTTCTGAGAGCTACTCGTAGCTCTTCCTCCCAGTAGGAATGCCTGCTTCCGACTGAAGAAGCTCAGACCACTACATAATCTGTAGAAGAAACTGAGACAACTGATTTCCAAGGAGCAAACAGAGAGCTAACAGATGCTTGACAGCAGAGTCCAGCAGGAGAGTTCCATGAAAAGTCCTTTTATCATTTTTTTCCTTCTTCTAAGTGGAAAGCAGGTAGTTGGCTAACTTGAAAAGAAACAAATGTGGAATCTGGTCTGCTGTGGTGCCTTATAAAATACAACTGAACAGACATGCCTCAATAGTTATGGCCTGTCAGGTTGAACTTCTGTTAAAATAGTCAGGCATATATATCTATATATCTGCAGAGGTATAAGCTTGTATTTCTGCTGGAAGAAAAGGTATAGTAGAGCCTGTTTTCACTTCAGTTTGTTATGGGGTGAAGAGATAGTACACCAACAAAGAAGGTAGAATGATCCAGAAGCATCTATCATCCTGCAAATGTGCTGATGGGCTCATAACATCTATCATCCCTAACGGAGCCCGACAGTGGTGCAATAGGAACTGGCAGGAGCAGCAACACTCTAAGGCAGAGGAGTCAAACTCAGGGCCGGCGGGCTGGATCCAGCCTATGGGGTGCTTAGACCTAGCCCATGGGGCTACCCTGGAAACAATGAAGAACCAGCCTGTGGTGTTTTTACCAGCGAAAGTTGAGCTTGTTTTGACTGTGACAGCCTCCTACAACCCTCTGCCGGCAAAAACGGAGCATGGAAGGGCCACGCACAGCCCTCCCGAGTTCCATTTTCACTGGCAGAGGGTTGCAGTAGGTCGTCACAGTCGAAAATGGAACTCGGGGCAAAAATTTTCACTGGCAAAGTGCTTGAGCCACCACCAGTGCCCCTGACATGAGGGATGTCACCCCAGCCATGCCTACCCTGGCCCCTCAAGGTCAAACACAACCCTTATGTGCCCCTCAATGACATTGAGTTTGACACTCCTGCTCTAAGGAATGAACTGAAAGAAAAGAGCAAATGCAATGGATGCGAGGAATAGAACAGAATAGAATTCTTTATTGGCCAAGTGTGGTTGGACACACAAGGAATTTGTCTTGGTTCAAATGCTCTCAGTGTTCATAAAAGAAAAGATACATTTGTCAAGAGTCAAGAATCATAAGGTACAACACTTAATGATAGTCATAGGGTACAATAAGCAATCAAATCATACTAGGAAACAGTCAATATAAATCATAAGGATACACAACAAGGTTACAGTCATACAGTCACAAGTGGGAGGGGATGGGTGGTAAGGAGTGATAAGAAGATTAATAGTAATAGTAGTGCAGATTTTGTAAATAGTTGAACAGTGTTGAGGGAATTATTTGTTTAGCAGAGTGATGGCATTCGGGGGGAAAATTGTTCTTGTGTCTAGTTGTTCTGGTGTGCAGTGCTCTATAGCATCATTTTGAGGGTAGGAGTTGAAACAGTTTATGTCTGTTATGTGAGGGGTCTGTAAATATTTTCACAGCCCCCTTTTTACTCGTGCAGTATACAGGTCCTTGATTGAAGGCAGGTTGGTAGTAATTGTTGGTAGTAAGTGAACAATCAGAAAAAGAAGATGTAGGAGATTTTCTTCATTGGTGGAACTCAGAAACAGGTTTGATGCCCTCACAAAGATCCTTCATGAGATGGATTGTGACATAATAAATATTGCTGGCCAAGACAAGGAAGAAGGAGGACAAAGAGGATGGGAAAGATGAAAAGATATTATAATATAGTTATTAATGTTTGTGGGATAATATATCTTGACCTCAGTAAAACAGTGCAGGAACTTCCCAATGATAACTTGATCAGTAAGTTAGTTAAGCCTAAGTTGGATGGCATGACTATAAATTGTATACGTGACTGGCTTGAAAATCACACTCAGGCAGGACAAGCAGCAATGGATGGAAACTAATCAAGGAGAGAAGCAACCTAAAACCAAGGAGAAATTTCTTGACAGTTAGAATAATTAATCAGTGGAACAACTTGCCTCCAGAAGTTATGAATGGTCCAACACTGAAGATTTTAAAGAAGAGATTGAACAAACATTTGTCTGAAATGGTTATAGGGTTTCCTGCTTGAGCAGGGGGTTGGACTAGAAGGCCTCCAAGGTCCCTTCCAACTCTGTAGTTCTGTTATACTGTATTTAACAATTTCTCATAAAACTGGAGGGAGGTTCGAAGTACCATGCCTCCAAACTCAGTCCTGGCCCTGTGCCCTGCACTCTTCAGTATTTTTATTAATAACTTAGATGAGGAGGTGGAGAGACTGCTTCTAGAAGCTGCTGATAGCACAAAATTAAAATAGAATGAAATTTGCTGATAGCACTTTAGTTTGTCCTGAGTTATGCACTTAAGAAACAGAAATCCAATGCCCAGGGGCTGCATAGCTTGGTAATAGTACTTGTGACAAAGATTATGCAGCAGTTGTTGGGAGTAAATGCAGTTTGACACCGCATAAATACCAATATAATTTTTAAATTGTATCAGGAGGATTAAAGCTCCACTTAGCCTTTATCTCAACTCTTGGACACCAAACTTTAAGGAGAATCCAGACAAACTAGAACAGGTTTAGAGAAAGCCAACAAAGGTAATAAAACTAAAACTAAATCTCATGAAGAGATATTGAAGGAGCTGGGAATGTTTAGCTTTAAGAAAAGAATACTGAGGGAAGATAAATACTCTTTATGTACCTGAAAAGGTATTGACAGAATAAAGCTATCTCTCTTTTTTTTTTCAAGGGTAAGTTTCAGGGAATTTAAATTACAAGACGGTTGCTGAATGCTTAAAAATGCCAAACAAAATAGTGAAACCAATGACCAAGGAAACGATGCTGTCCATATAGTTGTATGAGGTGTTCTCTGGGCTTCATTGTTTTCTTGCAGACATTTTATTACCCAAACTAGGTAACAGCATCAGTGCATCATCACTGTATGTATCTTGCTGCTTTAATTTGGATTTTGCATACAAGGGTGATCTTAATTCTGATTTGATTATTCAATTGTAGTATTATCCTTGGGAAGATAGAAAGGCAGTATGGAAAAATAAAATCTTACAAGGGATAAAAAGTTACTCTGAGTCAATTTTTTCCCAGTTTGCTGCTCTTTAAATGTTGGAAATTTAAATCCTGTATTTAGAAAGCATTGGTTGGAAGACTACACATTTATTCCATATCTTTTCCTAGTAGATGCAACCACTTGTTCTTCAGCCCTTCCAAATTTTCCCACTGATCTGGAGACAATTGCAAGGAACGGTTAATTCAACCCTTTCTTACAATACTATCTAAGTGGTTTCTTAGAAAAGCTGAACTAGACATTGAAGGGGTTCAAAGTGTTACCTTTGCAGAGGAGAGCTTTCTTCTCAGCTGCTAGACAATAAGCCAACAAATGTGAAGAAAATGCAGACCCAAAAAATATCAGAGGCATTTTAAAGCCCTTTGAAGTCAAGTAGCACTTTGAGAGAATTGTGTAGAAAGCATCCTAGCATCATCTAGAGGCCAGTTCTGAATTACACTGCATTGGTTTTGATACACTTAAATATAGTGAGATGCACAACTAGTTAAGATATTATCATGGCAGAAACATAAGGAAGGAAAATTTAGAGGAGTAAAATATTAGAGGCCATTAGTAGCCATTAATAATTTGGTCTTTGCATTTATAGATTCCTATTGCAATAGGACTATTGCTCAAGAAAGAAGATTATAACTGATATACAGTTAGACCAGTGTTGGACTGCTGGTCTAAAATTGCTGAGGTTGAGAAACTGGTCTAGACCAAAAATTGCCCAGTATAAATACATAGAGGCAGAAACAGAGTTTAGGGTATTCTGTTCAGAATTTCAAATTTGAAAGAAATTTGATGAATAGCCTTATTTAAAAACATTTAAACAGAAACATGATCATTTGTATGAAACCATTTGAACAGAAGAGAAATACAACTTTTAAAAACCCATATGTCTTAACATGATATTAAAATTATAATTATATGGGTACATTTCATTGTTATAAAGTCCCAAATACTCATTTTTTAAAATGTGATCATAGCACATATTCTTTAGAAATTCCAGATATTGCTGAACTACAGTTCCCAACATCCTTTGCTACTGGCCATTTTTTCCTTGGACTCCTCAATTTCACATCCTTTGAATGTTGTTCTCCATCGAGGAAACAAAACAAAGTTCCTGTGAATTTGAATTCCTGTTCAGTTTTGTTATCCCACTGAAAACGAAGCCAATGCTGAAACAGTCTGAGCTGAACTTGTAATTTCCTTGATAATGGGCCAATCTGGGATGATGATGTTATCCTGTTAATTTGATTTCTGGCAATATGGATGAGTTCATATACAACTTTGCCTGAAACACTGTCATTTTCAGTTATTTAACACTGTACAACAAAAGAACTCTTTCTGCCCAATTAGCAGGTTTCAGATGCATTTCAACAATTGCCCCACTTGGCAAAAGCCACATAAGTATGAATTAGCAGCAAGTAAGATCTTGCCTATGTTAAAAACAAAATGCTGGATTTAAAATTAGTTTCTCAGTGATGCCTAGGAACTGATAGCCTGTCTGAACTCAACAGCTGCCACATTTATACGCTTTATATATCATTGCCAGTTTGACTTCCACATTACTAATAAATATTTCCTTAACCCTTAAAGGTAGCAGTGATCTAACTGGGAACAAACACTTCTTTCTTTCTGAAGTGTAGTAGAGAATGGCGTTGGCATTTTGTGGCTTTGTATCTGCTCACAAGTACTTGCAACAGGTCATGAACAACATCCCCTTCTGTTACCAACTCAATCTCTGCCCATGCTCAAATGCAGTCTCCCTTTTGATATTATTTTAAATTATCTTTTAGTAACACAGTTTTACAGTTCTAGGCTGCATTAAGAGAGGGATGGAATCAAGATCACGTGAAGTGTTAATACTACTTTATAATGCCTTGGTAAGGCCACACTTGGAATGCTGCATCCAGTTTTGGTCGCCACGATGTAAAAAAGATGTTGAGACTCTAGAAAGAGTACAGAGAAGAGCAACAAAGATGATTAGGGGACTGGAGGCTAAAATATATAAAGAACAGTTGCTGGAATTGGGTATGTCTAGTTTAATGAAAAGAAGGACTAGGGGTGACATGATAGCAGTGTTCCAATATCCCAGAGGCTGCCACAAAGAAGTGGGAGTCAAGCTATTCTCCAAAGCACCTGAGGGTAGGACAAGAATCAATGGAGGGAAACTAATCAAGGAGAGAAGCAACCTAGAAATAAGGATAATTTCCTGACAGAACAATTAACCAGTGAAGCAACTTGCGTCCAGGAGTTGAGAATGTTCCAAGACTGGAAGCTTTTAAGAACAGATTGGTCAACCATTTGTCTGAAGTGGTGTAGGGTTTCCTGCCTAAGCAGGGGGTTGGACTAGAAGACCTCCAAGATCCCTTCCAACTCTGTTATTCTATTCAGTTCTGTTCTGTTCTATTCTACTATATTCTATTCTAACAGGCTAGCAGCTAAAGCAAAAATGTGAGGAATAAAGATAGCTCAAGAACTTTGGCCATGAAGGTTGGGGGACAAGCAAATAAAAAACATGAAATTGAGAGACAGAGACTCAATTTCATATATATATATTTATTTACTTGTCCCCTGGACACATGTTTTCTCTTAAAATCAAACAGAGCGCAAGGGAAACCCAACTGCAGTTTGAGCAACAGAAGAAGACCTAATAGCTTAGTTTTTCCCCAAGGCCTGATAAACTAATAAAGTGCAAAGAAACACATACACAGAGACAGAAATTCAGAAAACACAAATAAAAACCTTGCTTCATACAACTTAAATGAAGCATTCTACTGATCAATACATAAAATTGCATAGATGATGTGCTTTAATCTTAAAATACTGCAAGTGTCTTGAATTACAACTTGACCAGAAGTTATTTTATAATGTTAATTAACAAATTAATACCCATAAAGCTAATCCCACAACGGAATAATTGTCTAATCCTGCTTTAGTACTATTGGACTAAGGGGTCTCTGATTGCACTGAAGAAACATTCATTGCAATATGGTGTTCTGATTTTTGAAATTCTTCTGCTAGCTGAAAGTTTTGGACCGTGCTGACTGTTTTTGCCAAATGAAGCGTGATTGCGTACTTTCTTTATAAAATGATTTGATGCTCCTCATCTATGCAGACTCTGGATATTTGATAAAAATGTAGAAAATGTGACCTCCTGCAGTCTATCCATTAGATTAACTAATCCCAGTGTATTGAACACTTGGCTGAGAATAAGATGTTCTTTCTGAAGAATCACATTGGAGATCCAGGCACCTTGAGTTGTGGTTTAGTACCACATCAAGGGCCTTTCAAAAACTGCACAATGCCTCACACAGTCCTTCTCCTTGGAATATAAGTAAAAAGGAAAAAACAAATAGCTTCTTATCTGAGCCCTGGTGGTGCAGTGGTTAGAATGCAGTACTGCAGGCTACTTCTGCTGACTGCTGTTTTGGCAGTTTGAGCCTCACCAGCTCAAGACAGACTCAGACTTCCATCCTCCCGAAATGGATAAAATGAGGACCAAGATCTTTGGGGGCAATGTGCTGACTCTGTAAACCGCTTAGGGAAGTTGTAAATCACTGTGAAGTAATATATAAGTCTAAGTGCTATTGCTATCTACTAAGTTATGAGAGCTTCTTACTGATACTACTTTATGAGATCAAAAATGTAAAACCTGTTCCCCGATTTATGCCAATAACTTTCACCATATGGTTACATCTTTAGTGATCATGGATAACAAAGACACAGGAACATTTGAACAAGAATGACTTATTTTCCAAAGTCAGAGGTTCTCAATATCTGATAAATACCCTTTTCCAATAAGACAAACAATAACCAAAGGGAACAGAAATCTTTTAATGAGTTTTACAAATCCCTGGTTAAAAGCCTGCTGCAAACTAATTAATTTTGATAAACATAAGCCTTGCCAAAACTGTGCAAGACTGCCAAGAATCACGGATAAGAAATATTTCACAACACAAGAGTCTTCAAATATCAAATTAAGATACTGAAATGTCCACGAGGCTGAGTTTCAAAACGTCTTTGCTTCCTGCAAAGAACATTTGCTTCACAGCTGGCTTTTATCTTCTTGAAGGAGGGGACATTACCTTGCAGACTTACTCCTGAGTCACCCATGCTGTTGCAGCTGCTCTTTCCTGTGAGCAATCCTGCGTGCACGCGCACTTGGCAAAGGCTCCTTGGGAACCTCCTCATCGCTGTTGCCAGCTCCCACAGTCTCTGAAGGCAGCCATCCACTCCCTAATGTTCCTGGCCACTCATCTGAGTCCTCGGTCTCCTCAGCCATCCGCACTTGCTGCTGGCTAACCACAACAGGTTCATTTAGGGACACCAAATTTTCTCTTCTCCTAGCAATAGCTGAAAAGACATCTGTGGGTAGGATGAGGTAGCAAGTGATGAAGTTTCTTGAAATGCTCCTAACTATATTTCACTGTGATTCCTTATCATAGTGATACCATAGTGTGTTGCAATAGAATAAATTACAGGTCCAAAATCATCCGGATGTTGGTTTAATCAAAGCTCCATCCCTTTGTGTGTACCGGGTACTGACCTGGGGATCCAATGTGTAGCAGTGGATTTTAGGGGTACATGCATCTATTCAATTTTCTCAGAAGGTATCTCCATAGTACTATAAGGTAAAGGTTCCCCTTGCACATACATGCTAGTCTTTTCCAGCTCTAGGGGGTGGTGCTCATATTTGTTACAAAGCTGAAGAGCCAGCACTGTCCGAAGACGTCTCCATGGTCATGTGGCCGGCATGACTAAATGCTGAAGGTGCACGGAATGCTGTTACCTTCCCACCAAAGTGGTTCCTATTTCTCTACTTGCATTTTTACATTCTTTTGAACTGCTAATTTGGGACAAATAACGGGAACTCACTCCATTGCACGGTGCTAGGGATTCGAACCACTGAACTGCCGACCTTTCTGATCGACAAGCTCAGTGTCTTAGCCATTGTAAATAAAATACTGTCAAACACAACTCCTCATCCACAGCTTTTCTTCTCTGCAGCAATTTGTTGTCAGCTGATGTTTGTTGTCAAGTAATATCAGCAAAGAAAATCCCCTCCAAGACCTATTCGTCCTATTTTGGCAGGAGCTTATGCTGGGTTTACAGAAACGGGGAAAAATGTATTAAGCTCATTGCTCTGTTCCTTAAAACCTCCTGTCTCTATATTAATATTAACCATGTTTTCAGAATAGACTTAACTATATATACCAGCAAGTATATGTGTGTGGTCTTATTTTTCCCCACTCCTCAAACTCTGCTCTTTAATTGCGATTTGAGGCTTCCTGTTCATGTGAATCTGGTCACATCTTGGATCTCTTTAGCCCAGATGCTCTAAATTACAGTATTTACAATAAACCTAAGATGCCACATCTGGATTAGAGGGACCCAGAATGAAGGCAATTTAGGATTCAGATGACAGGTAATCCTGAAACGTCGGTGAAAGAAAGACATGAGAGGGACCACAAAATGGTGACATGTTTGCTTGTGGAGGTTTATAGCTAAAGGAGCTGTGCAAACACAACCACCGTTGTGTGTTGACTATCTATATTCCTAACATAAACTCTACTCTTCCCCAATAGCTTTAGCAATCAAAAGCATAGGCTTTTTGAGTGATTATTGATTGAATTGGTTTTAAACAACTTCCTTTTGCTTTTCCTGAGAAACTCCATCAAAGGAAGATTTGAAAACTGATAAAACAAGCATAATTTAATACACCACTCTCTATTTCCCTTTTTTCATAAAACTTTATCAGTTATAAATAAAATATAGGTATTTAAATACTTGCAATATTTTGTAATATTAAAATAATGCTGTCTCTGCAGCCTCTTTTATCTTAACATTTATATTCACTTTCTGTTTCAATTGACACTTTTCTTGTGACAGTGTAATTTCCTTTTGCAACAGACCCACCTTCTAACACCTCTCTCTCTCTCTCTCTCTCTCTCCATCTCTCTCTCTCTCCCTCCCTCCCTCCCTCTCCCCCTCCCTCTCTCCCTTCTCCCTCTCCCCCCTTTTGCCTCCCATCTGCCCCCCCCTCTCTCAGATGTACCTATGTGCTGAAGTTATTTTCCAATCTATGGACCACTTTTAATTTGACACTTATTGAGCAAGGCCTAGATTTCCTGTTGTCTTTAATAATTCTGGGAGGTCTGTCATGAGGTAAATACCTGTGGTGGCACCTCTTTTTAAACAAATATTGGTGTAATAGGTGGCATCATAACCTTGATATTTAAGGCTTTCCACACTGACTAAAATTATAGGAGATATAAATATATGCTGGAGGAAGAAATTAACTTATAGTGTTTTTAATGCAGAAAATCTCTGACTGAATGGCGTTGATTCAAAAATCCTGTGGCAGGCCTTGGAAGGTTATAAATAATATTAATTCAATACATGCACACATATTAGTGTGTGCACACGCACAATGAAAAACTGGAAAACAATTCCAGCTCTTGGAAAAGGTAGCAGAAAGACAATGAAACAAGAATACCATCTAGACCAAGGGTCTCCAACCTTGGCAACTTTAAGAGTTGTGGTCTATGCTATGCTGGCTGAGGAATTGTGGGAGTTGAAGTCCACAAGTCTTAAAGTTGCCAAGGTTGGAGAGACCCCTGATCTAGGCCACTAATGATCTATTCAGCTCAAGCTACTCCAAAGGGTTGTTGTTGTATAAAAAGTTCGAAAGAAAAACACCTGGAGAAAAGGCGGGATGATAAAATATATATTAAATAATTTGCAGTTCTATAACCTCCTTTCCCCCACTGAATTTAAGAATTAAGGGGAAAGAAAGGTCTAGGAGAGCTAGAAACCTCAAACTTTTCTATAGTCTCTCTGCTCCTTTTAACTCCCTAATGAAAATGTGTTTGAAAAGATTATTTTTCAATCCCAAAGAAGCCTCTTAGAAGCAGAAACTAGGGAGGGTCATTAATATGAAAATCAGTTGCATAAAGGTCTAATGATCTGCATTTCCATTACTGTACCCAGAAGGAACTGGTAAAATCAAACAGAAATAGAAGCTAAGGAGCTTCTGAAGTTAGTATCCAAACTATATTCATCATGTTATCAGTTCACTAAAGTCAGAAGGACAATTTAGTCACAAACACAGGGGTATTACACTGACTTATCACTTTTAATTATTTTTTTATTAATTGACTTCGTTTGCCTTATTATTTGGGAAAAATGACATTTTTAAAAAGCCTTGAGTTATTCATCCATGTAAAATAGTCTTTCTAGATCTAGAACCCTGATCTAGAATTTGTGAAATGTGCAGTTCCTACTTTAGATTAATTTAGTTGATTTGCCCAAGTATGCTAATTTATTTTTTCACTGGCAGTAAGTACAAATGGGACAGAAGGATGAACATTAAGAACCAATAAAGCAACATAAAACCCATAACTGTCACATCACGTACTTTACTTTAAAATATTAAAATTAAATGATTGTTCTGTTTTATAATCTATTGATTGCATTTAAGAGATTGTATTTCTGTAATTATAAATTCTTATTCTGTATTTTCTGAAATTTCCATTATGGTGCCTTTTAGGAAGGAAAAGAAGTTACATGTGATTCATAAAATAATCATCATAATCATGCCAGTAGATTAACAATGTAATTTTTAATATACAACAATACAACTAACCATACACACATACACACATGTGTGTGTATACATACACACACATACACACACACACATATGCAACACTATATAATCATACACACACATAGACACACACACACACATATAACACTATATAATCCTATCGCACAAGCACAATAGGACAGAGAGGTAAGTAAATGTTGGTAATGAACAACGATTTTACAGTAAGTTTCCAGTAAAAGTGAAGATCAAGATGGATTAGAATTGAATGTTGAATTCTATTATAATTCAACGTTTCTTAACATTGGCAATTTTAAGCCATATGGACTTCAGCTCTCATGCCATTGAAGAAGAAAATTCCCCAGCTGTTGAAGAAGAAGGTGAAGTCCACGTATCTTAAAGTTCTGAAATTGAGAAACACTGTTCTATTTTGATCGTGTTCTTTTCTGCAGGGAAAGATGCAGTTCCTTATTATTTGATTTTTCTAAGAGTACAAAGAATGGAGAAATCCACTAAGTCTAACCTATGGGAGAAAAGCTGAACCTAATAACCTCAATAAGTCTAACAGCATAGAAATCTCTCAAAGTTTGAAATGTCATTCTTTATAAATATTGGAAGGTGACCTTGGGCCAGTCATTCTCTCTCAGCCCTGGGAATTAGGCAATGGCAAACTATTTCCAAAAACTTGCCAAGAAAAACGGCAGACTTGTCCAGATCGTCACCTAGAATCAACGTACTGACTTGAAAGCACCCAAAAGTAAAATATATCCCGATTAAAGGATTAGGAAGCTGGATTACATTCAACAGTATGATTTTGTTTTAAAGAGAAGTGGGTTTCCCCCTCCTTTCTTTTCCCAGTGATGAAGCCCAAAAAGTAATTTCTCAGGCTGCTGGTAATGACAATAATATAAATAGTAATCTAATTATACTCAGGAGAAATGTATAGCACTAATTAGTACTAGTTTAAAATTACAAAAGGATTGACATGAGCAATCAACACATTCCATGCTGTTAATCCATCTTGCTATTGTAAAAACTACCTGCCAATTGCTTGTCAGCAGAGGGAAGTGCCATACTGCAGACATTATTTCAGGCATTAGCAATATGACAACTTCATGGACACAAATGGTTTCTGTTTGGCTAACTGTTATTATCCAGAGGTTATAGCAGCAGTCTAAGCCTGACTCCTGCAATCACATGTTGCAATTGATTCCATTGACTGGATTTTAAAATGCATAACGTTTAGGAAGTCCTTTTTTAAAAAACCCTTCAGATAGATTGACTGCTGTGGAAGAACCATCCCTGGGAGGCTTTATTTCTTCCTTACTTAGAAAGCTTCTAAAGATGAGAAATTAGTGATTTCAAGAAATGGTGGAATTCAGAGGTGGTATTCAGCAGGTTCTGACCAGTTCTAAAGAACTGGTAGCAGAAATTTTGAGTAGTTTGGAGAACCGGCAAATACCAGCTCTGACTGGTCCCGCCCCCATCTATTCTCTGCCTCCCAAGTCCCAGCTGGTTGGCTGTGTCTTCTTTTGTTGCCCTGCACAGGAGAACGGAGCTGGAAAGCAGGTGTCGGGCTCCATATTTAACTACACCTGCCAGCAGTAAAGACACTAACCTCCAACAAATGAAGCCGGTCTCATTCAGCGGGGAGTTGATGGAGATTCCCTATGACGCTGCTTCGCAATGCTACCTGGGACTTGGAGGCTGAATAGGAGATTCCCGATGATGTGGCTGCAGCACTCTGATTCATGAATACTTTGCTGAATGGAGGTGGGGAGAGTTACGCAGAGGGTGTTAAGGGGCGCTTATGGAAGTAGAGGGGATCGGTGTTAGGTAGGGTGCAAAGTGATCTAGGCTGTGGGACGCGGGATACGGAAGTATCGCATAATTAGCCATATTAGGAAATGTGGGATAAGTGGGAACTTAGCATAGGGCAGTCCTCAGGAGTTAGCTGCAATTAGATGGGTGGGGCAATTCTATAAAGGGCTTTGGAAGGTGAATGCTTCCAGCGCTAACCTAGCTTGGAATTCAAATCATTAGTGCCGCATAGATGTGCATTATGTGTACAAATAAAAGACTTCAACCTCGATGTTTGTTGGTTTGTCTTCTGGGAATACGAACATCCAGAAGACCGGCTAACAGAAGGTTAGTGTGGTGCGGAGGGAATGGGATTTTTTAGTAACCTTCCCCCTGGAGTGGGGTGGGAATGGAGATTTTACAGTATCTTCCCCTGCCATGTCCACCAAGCCACGCCCACAGAACCGGTAGTAAAAAAATTTTGAATCCCACCACTGGTGGAATCTTTTTAACGTGCATATAAATACCTAACACATTTCCTATTTATTTATTTAGGGAAGTTAGAAGCTGCGCAACAGGTATATCCTTAGGCAACTGAATGTTTTCCTCTCTTTGGCCACTAGGAGTAGAGCTAAAGTGTGATGCGTTCAACCTTGCATGATTTTATCGAGGATAAAATCATGCAGTGGTAAACACGCCAAGCGCTTCAGGCTAAACTAGGCCAGTGTGACTCTAATATGCCTTGTCCTGCATCAACAAGCATATTTCCTGCACTGGACATGGGAAATGTCTAGGGTTGAAATAGTAATTGACAGTCAGGCACTTGGCCATTCTTTTAGTAGACCAACATGGAGCCAGGGCAGGGCTGAGAGGCAGAGACGAGACGCAATAAAAATGCTGAGCTCGTTAACAGTTCCCCCTTTGTACTACCTTTCCTTCCATTTAATTAATTTCAACTCAAATGCTTGTTCTTAACTGGTGTCATTCTAGGGATTGCAAGAATTTCACTACTGGTAGCCTTGATTTGTTCTATAGCCCTAGCAATAGCACTTAGACTTATGTACTGCTTCGCAGTCCTTTACAGTCCTCTCTAAACAATTTACAGAGTCAGCCTATTGCCCCCAACAATCTGGGTCCCCATTTTACTGCCCTCGGTAGGATGAGTCAACCTCGAGTCAGTGAGAATTGAACTGCCGAACTGCTCAGTAGTGGGATTCAATTTTTTTTCCTGCCGATTCTGTGGGTGTGGCTTGGTTGGGCGTGGCTTGGTGGGCATGGCAGGGGAAGGATAGTGCAAAATCCCATTCCCTCCCCACCCCACTAACTTGCTTTCCAGCTCTGTTCTCCTGTGCAGGGCAACAAAAGAAGACCAAGCCGATCAGCTGGAACTCGGGAGGCCGAGAATAGATGGGGCGTGGCCAGTCAGAGGTGGTATTTGCCTGTTCTGCTACCAGTTCTCCAGAACTGGTCAGAACCTGCCGAATACCACCTCTGGAACTGCTTGCTGGCAGCCGGCAGTCAGCAGAAGCAGCCTGCACCACTGCGCCACCGAAGTTCATGTTCTGTCCTGTTTCTGAGGATTTTTTCCCTCTCTTGCAGCGGTTCTCCTCCTGTAGAGCCTTCACACTCTGCTTGGCCCCCAAACCCTTTTCCTGTTCTTTTCAATTATGCACAAATGTTGATCGTTAAGGTTCCAAAATGAGCCATGATCAAACTATGAATATGTTTTGTGTGTGTATATGCGATTTCTTTTTTTTTTTTTTTAAGAACCATTTCTTATTTTTTCATCTTGGGGTATCCAAAACAAAAGACTTTCAACGTGCCCAAGATAAGCTCATCTAATTGCTTCCATTTTCAGCACAGCTGTGTGCAATTAGGCTCCCTTCAAGATCCTAACCATTTAATGTCTCTCCACCCATCTTCACAATATGGCATAAGCATCCACAGTGAAAGCTGAAAGCTTTCCATCTTCCTTCCATATAATTACTGCTCTTCAGTGCTGCTCTGTTCTATGAGCATTTCTATTTTACATGTCTATTAAAGTATTGTAGTTGAACAGCGGTGTCAAATCCTATGATATATCCATAAAGGGACACACTTCTCCCTGGCTGATCTAAGAATCAGATAAATACCAGTCTTACTTCACCACATTGTAATCCTAAACAAGAAAACACCATGGAAGAGTTTGAAGTTTCAACAGTTTATGCATAGAGGATTGGGTTTACAGTCACAAATATGCAATCCATAGCAAACCTTTTAAAAAAAAGAATCCTATTTTTACCATGATCCCTTATAGCATATCATTCCTATTTCAGGTTAATTTTTGTCTTTTCTGTACACATGGCCTTTTTGTTTTGCTTTTATTGAATATTTATTTTCCCTTGCTTTAAGCCAACCTATCCTAGTTTTGTGGACCGGTGGCAGTGGTGGTGGTGGTGATGGTGAGAGTAGATGGTTTTTCAGGAGGGATGGGCACGCCCGTGCTTGTAGCTCCATTTGCACAAGTGGGCACACATGCATGCTGCTTGCACAGATGGAGCTTCGCATGTGGACCTGCTCTCTCACTGGTTGCACAATTGGAAATGCATGTCCGTGCACTTGTCTGCCGCTTGGGTGGCCCAGTTCTGAATGGGCCGCAGCCTGGTACCGGGCCATGACCGGAAACTCCTGCTCCAAGAAACCTATTTTGCTGCATTACTATTTATTTCCAAGTTGCTTAATATGCAGCAGGAAAGCATTTGATGTTTAGGAACTTCCCAGTTACGGATTCACAGATCACTTGACATTTGTTCTGTTTTATTGTCCATGCTGGTAGGATTCTGTTTGGTCTGTTGTTAAAATATTTTTTTTAAAAAAGCTGCAACAATAGCAATTTTTACCTAAAAGGCAAAAAATTTTCTCTTTCACTTGCTCTTCAAAGGTTTTGAAGAGCAAGTGAAAGAGAGGAAGACATAGTTAGAGTATGCAGTGGGATGGGAGAATCAGTTAGCGGGTGAAGGAATGTGGGGAGGGAAATTATCATGAGAAAAAATAAGGCTCCTTGGATTGTACTTTATCCTGATCTGGCAATTTACGCAAGGTATTTGGATTGGTAAGGCCAGGAGGCTTAAGAATTGTTTTTTTTTTTTTAAATACATTTCTTTGCTATAGGGTCACTCTTTCTGTATTTTATTGGTATAAGTGATGCTTGAGCAACAAACCCTTGTCAAATTATATTTTGAATTCCTCCTGGAATTACATTTCTTTTCTAGGGTGATAATGTACTTATTGATCCTTGTCCAGTTCTCATCCCTTTTCAGGAAATCTTTAGCTCATTTTGGGATAGAATAAGCCCTTCCTCTTTCTTCTACCCCACACTCACAATAGTTGTCACAATTTTTTTTCACACTGACTGAATCTACTAGGGGTAGTAAAGAAGCAAGGAACACTTCATTTAATCAACTATAACATACTGTTGAATTTTTTTCTCTTTCTCCCTTTTTCTCATTCATTCTAGTCTATACCAAATGGGCTCTTTTATCCTCAGGTACATTTGGAGTTTCAATTATGCTAGAACATAAAATAATAGAGTTGGAAGAAATATTGGAGGCCCAACGTCCTGCCCAATAGCAGGAAATGCTGTCCTATTCTGGACGGATGGCTTTCCAATGTCTTCTTGAAAAGTGATGGATCACCCACAACTTCCAGAGGCAAACTGTTCCAATGATTAATTGTTCTCACTGTCAGGAAATTTCTCCTTTGTTCAAGGTTCAATCTCTCTTTAATGAACTTCTACCCATTCCTTCTTATCTTGCCCTCAGGAGCTTTGGAGAATAAGTTGACTCCCTCTTCTCTGTGATAGTCCCTTAAGTACTAGAAGCAGGGGTGGGATTCTACCAGTTCGCACCTATTCTCTAGAACTGGTTGTTAACATTCTAAGCAGTTCAAAGAACCTGCTGTTAGAAGAAATTACTGGCCTAAACCTGTAAGGAAGGCAGGAAGGAAACATTCTGGTGTTGCTTACAGAAACTGCCTCTCCATTAACCCTTATTACGTTCTTGGCAGGACTAGACGTCCTGTCTCAGGAACTTCTCTGGAATTTTTTTGCCTTGTTTGCTGGTACTTTGCTTGTGTGGAGTGACTATTCAAAGTTACAATGGCACTGAAAAAAGTGACTTATGACCATTTTTCACACTTACGACTGTTGCAGCATCCCCACAGTCATGAGAGGCCAGGAGAGGAGATGCATGCCTCGATGTGAGTGATATGGGGTTGGCCATGCCCAGCCAATAACATTACCACCAAGCCACGTCCAACTGGTCACATGACCACCAAGCCACACCCACCACCTAAGACACGCCCACACAAATTTGTTAAAAATTTGAATCCCATCTGTGACTAGAAGACTGATATCATATCACCCATAGTCCTTCTTTTTGCTAGACTAATCCATACCTAGTTCCATCAATTGCATGGTTTGGCCTCTAGACCCCTTACCATCTTTGTTGCTCTTTTCTGTGCTTTAGGGTCCCAACGTCTTTTTTGTATTGTGGTGACCAGAACTGGATGGTGTATTCCAAGTGTGATCTCACCAGTGCAGTATGAAGTGGTATTATCAATTCACATGATCATGAAACGATTCCTTTGTTGATACAACCTAGGATTGCTTTCACTTTTTTGGTAGCAGCACCACACTGCTGGCTCATATTTACATGGTTGCCCTCTATGACTCTTAGATCCCTCTCACAGTTGCTCACATTCAGCAAGGTAACACCTATTCTATTTCTGTGTATTCTGTGATTTTTCTTGACTAAGTGCAGGACTTACTTTTTTCACCGCCGAACTGCATTTTGTTGGATAGGGCCCAGTGTTCAAGTCTATCAGGGTCCTTCTGAATCTTGAGTCGATCAGGGGTGTCAAACTGCAGCCCGCGGGCTGGATGTGTCATGCACAGGCCACACCAGCTCCACAAAGTGGAAAATGTTGTGATATGTCACACGACGGCAACAAGACAATGTGAGTTTGACACCCATGATCTAAAGTGTTAGCTATTTCCCCCCAACCTGGTGTCATCTGTTGGTGTGCAAAGAATAAAGACTTTGGAAGTCTATGGAGTTTCTCAGCCATCTAGGACATGGTTGTCCCAAAGGTGCTTTTTTCAGGAGACAACTGGGCTTTCTGGTTTTTCTTTGAAGACCACCCTTCTCATCCAAGAACTCTTTAACTCTGACTTCTCATCCAACAAGCTTCTTCAGCTCTGACTGGATGGTGGGGAATGGAAGAAAGCAAAGAATGCAAATGACCAGCTGTCCTCAAGGAGTATATATCCATAAGAAAGGAGGAAGAAGAAGGAGAGAATAACTTTACTTGTAAAAAGCAGTATCTGGCCCCATGTGTACAGAACATGTTCTAAGTTTGGTATTTTATTGAGGTAAGATGATACAATGACCTCTATCTCAATAAAATACCAAATTATTTAGAACTGGGTTGAACTATTGTGTTTGATCCGTTTCAACAATCAGCCTAATACTGACCAGAGGAGGATCTCTCCACAACAATGGAGTCACATAGATCTCCTTCACATTATATAAATTACATGAGTGTGAAGGAGATCTGCATGACTGCAGTTTCTGATCAGTATTTGGCTGATTGTTGGAATGGATTCAAATAGGAGTCTTCAAACTTTGCAACTTTAAGACGTGTTGCTTAAAGTTGGCTGAGGGATTCTGGGAGTTGAAGTCCAAAAGTCTTAAAGTTGCCAAGTTTGGAGACACCTAGGCAAAGATTCAATCCAGTCTGAACAGTTTATTGAATATACTGTATATGGTACTTGGGAATTTTCCTGCATCTGTTAGCACTTTTCCAGCATTGCTGGCATTAAGGGAAAAAAACAGGTCTTCAGAAAAACCCTTGCAAAGTTGGACATTTGGAATATTTTTCAGTTTTTTTCTCCCCTCACTAAAAAAAAAACAACCCTCTGATTTGAGACAGAAATTGGGACATGAGTAACAGAGGTAATAATTTTTTAATGATTGGGTTAGGAAAGGCAGTAATAGAGCTGATCACGAATTAGGATGTTAACCAGGATAAGAAATATGGGAAGGAGGAAAGTGGAAAAAAACAGATAGAAAATGAAACATACCCCAGCCCAAATGTCTACACCGTGAAAATCCTGTTTCTGGAATTGCCATGCTGCATCACTTAAAGTAATCATAAAATCACTTTCACTTTTACAACAATCTCTTAAGTGCTCTTGATTAAATTCCGTCCCTCTCCACTTGAGAGTTTTCAGCAGAGAAACCAGGGAAGGCACTCCATTTACAAAAGAGTTTTGATATCATTTTAGTGGGACTTTTTATTACCTAGTCAGAATGAAGCTATAAGAGGGGAATAGGTGTGAAAAGGTAATCAAATGGAGAATTTTTTTAATCTGGATCTTAAAAAAAAAAACCACACACAACAGGAGAGTGAGTTTGGTAGCGTGAGTGATAAAGTTTACTTTTAATACATTCCCCAGATAGTTTTCCAGTTTGACTCTGCTTGCTACATAAAATGACGTTTCCCAATTTGAGGGATATCCTGCATGTCCATTGTCAGGAAAGATGAAATTAAAATCCCCTCTTCCATTAAGTGAATTTTGTTTTAAATGGAAAGGCCATTTTCAAGATGCTACTTATTTGAGTTAACTCCTGCTTACATGCACCTGAAAAGAATTTATTGAGATAGCCGAGCCTTCTAAAAGGCTTGTGTCAGAGTCTGAAGTTGGTGGCATAAATTTCCAACTCGAACATCCACCTGGGAAAGCTGTCAGTCTTAGCTTCAAATGCCATTCATTCTTCTGGGTTCATATCCCTTGTCAGACCTCTGAAGAGCACCAGTTTGGTGTTCCTCTCAGCTTCCCGAAACACCTACGATACCTGTCATGTCCGGATTTCTGAATTTTATTAGTGTTAACAGAAAAATATGATTATTCTTAATTGAGGATTCACACCTGTGGTACCACAGCAGCTGCTTCTTTGAGGGCTACCTCCAGGCCTCTTCTTTTGTGCATCTAGCCATCCGCATGCCTTATGCATATTTTTTAGCTATTTCATTGCCTGGAAACATTCTGCTGACAGTTTACTGAAGCTGTCGTTCACAGTAAAGGGCAAACGGTGTTGCAGTGTAAAATATACCGCCCCTCCAAATGCACAAAGAGAATGAATTTCTATAAATATTGCTCTACCTGTCAGAAGGAGAAATGCATGGATTGAATCATTGCTTGGAATAATTTAAATTTCTTTTGACTCCTGGCCTCCATGAATACCAGAGGTGGTATTCAGCAGGCTCTGACCAGTTCTGGAGAACCGGTAGTGGAAATTTTGAGTAGTTTGGAGGACTGGCAAATACCACCTCTGATTGGAGATTCTGCAGTATCCTTCCCCTGCCACGCCCACCAAGCCACGCCCACAGAACCGGTGGTTAAAAAAAATTGAATCCCACCACTGATGAATACCATGGGCAGCCAAAAACAGACAAACAAATGAACCATTGAAAAAAAAATATCAATCCAGAATCCACACTCAGGGTACAAATGACTGGTCTCAAATTATCCTACTTCAGACACATGTTGTGAAGGCCTAACTTTAATGCTGGGAAAAGTGGAAGTAAATTAAGAACAGGTAGACAAACAGCAAAGTGATTCAGTTACAGTGGATATGGCGGCACCATTGGGAGACTTGAAGGAATAGGTTAACGGTAGCTCATCATGGAGAAAATCCATCTATCCTACGTGGTCACTAGGAGTCAAAAAATGATGGCACATAATCAGTCAGTCATTTATCTTATATTTGATAAACATCCATCATTGTCATCATTGTCCTGAATAATCCACTATGGCAGTTTGGGGATCAAAATCTACTACGTTAATTCAGTATAGGTGGGTACATAGATGTTTTTTGACTCCCCAGTCTGTAAGAAAAAAAAGATGATTGTTCCCAAGTCACCCAACCAGCTTCTCTGCCTAAGAAGGATTAGAACAAGGGTCTTCAAACTTGGCAAGTTTAAGACTTGTGGACTTTAGCTCCCAGAATTCCTGAGCTAACATGACTGGAGGAGGAATTCTGGGAGTTGGAGTCCACAAATCTTAAAGCTGTCAAGTTTGAAGACCTCTGGACTAGAACCTCCTTAACTCCTAGTCCAGCTCCTCAATCATTACACAATACTGACTCTCCCGATTATAGCAGGTCCTCAACCTTTCTGGCTCTGCAGACTGGCAATGGCGGTGGTGGCAGTGGCAGGTGAGGGAGAGGATGGTCTTGCGCATGCACCCTGCCCCTTCCATGGCTTGTACACTTACCTGCCACTTGCATGGCTCGCTTCCCAATGGGCCGGGGCCAGATAGTAGGCCATGGTCAGGGAGTTTGGGACCCCTTCCCAATAAATATATATGTTCCTTTATATTATGGGACATTGAGAAATCATAAGCATATGTTTTCTAAATTCCTTTTCCTTGAGATCTTGATTTATGCTTTGGTCTTTGTAGAATGTCTTTCATTTTCAAGAGGTTTCTCATAGACTTCTGTTTCAGCATAGGGGAACAATGATCATTTTAAATTATTATTATTATTATTATTATTATTATTATTATTATTATTATTATTATTATTATTTGGTTAAACAAGACTCTTGATCTCTTTGTGCATGATTTGAATATTAAACTCTCTGCTGATTAAGAAAAGGGTTTAACTTCAGCAATTAAGGGACATTTGAAAATAAAATACTACCTGTGCTCATCTGATACTGCAGGTAGTCCTCAACCTACAACAGTTCATTTAGTGTCTGTTCCAAGTTATAATGGCACAACAAAGTGACTTATGACCATTTCCCACATTTATGACCATTGCAGCATCCTTTATGGCCACACGATCAAAATCCAAATGCCTGGCAACTGGTTCATATTTATGATGGTTGCAGTGTCCCAGGGTCATGTGATCACCTTTTGTGACCTTCGGATGAGCAAAGTCAAGGGGGAAGCGAGATTCACTTAACAACCATGTTACTTACTTAACAACTGCAGTGATTCACTTACCTACTGTGATAAGAAAGGTCATAAAACAGGGCAAAATTCATTTAACCGTCTCAATTAGCAATAGAAATGTTGGGCTCAAATTTCTACTCATAAATCAAAGGCTTGTTGCCCTCATCAGACCCCCTTTTTCAAAGTGGAGCTGCTGGGTCACTTTCTCCCCTCCCCTGCCTTATGACCCAGTAGCCCCGCTTCCTGTGCCGCCTACCACCTCTGGAGTCATGTGCTAAGATTTCCATTTGGAAAAAGGAACCTGAGACAAGTGGGTTGGTGAGCAGGATGTGTGTCACTTCTATTCTTCCTATTGGTATAGAGAAGCTGGCAAAATTTGGGCATGGAATTGTTGTGGCAGCAGATTCGCACAGTGAGGAGGTTGTGGAGGAAAATGGGCCAGTCCTGGAGTCTGGGGAAGGCTCTGACAAGTGCTCTGCATCGGAGGCATAGATGTGGCCAGGGCCGCCTGACAGTTATCAACTGCCTTTGGAGTTGGACATCAGTGAGGCAGAAGAACAACTGGAGCCTGTTCCCAGTGTGCACATGCACAGAGCTGACAAAAGAAGGGAACAGCTAAGGAATAAGGGTCAACTTGGGAGTAAAGCTACAGGTGGACGGTAAATGGCCTCTCCCAGAGGGAATAAAGAGGAGTGAAAGGGGAGTGGGGTTTTGCAGGAGACAATTAGTTCATTTGGGTGAAGAAGATCTGTTCCTGCATTCTTGCTAATTATTGTCTACTACACTGTGGCATCTGAAAGATATTGGCCTGGCAACTCTCCAAGCCTGATAAAGGTCTGTAATTGTGGAATATCTTGAAAGACTGTTGGCCAGGATTTTGCTGGAGAGGAATTCACTGTAAACTAAATAAAAGGTATTTATCAGGACAAGGAGTTGGCTTTGTGCTGTTGGGGAAGCCTAGGTCAGAACAGGACTGGCAGTTCCTTATTGCTGCTTGTTTTGTGGCTCTTGGTCGGAAGCTGCCACCATCAGAGAAAAGCCACCCAGGGCTGAAGCCCAAGCTAGGATATGCTAAGTTTTTCTAGATGGGGTAAGTTGCTGAAAAGCTTGACTGATACAGTCTGACAAAAACAGCTACCAGATATGCTTGTTTGTTTGTTTATTAAACTTACAAGTTGCCCATCTCACTGCCAAATGACTCTACTCCCAGAGCTGTCTCAGGCATTGTTCAACCTCATAGTTTTGACACAGGGTTAGCCTGCAAGGAAAGGGGGCGTGGCACAAAGGCAACACAGCCAGATAATAAGTAGGAATCCCTTTATTATCTCCAAACTTTGTCCCCAGTGTCCCGGTTACCTTTTGGTCTGGAGAAAAACACTCCCAGGAACAGCCTTTGGCTGCAGAGATTCAAGTCCAAAACGTTGTCAACAGTAAACTTTAACTATAAGTCCAATCAAGTTTAATCCGACAGGGCAAGATAAGGAGTTTCAGAAGGGAAATAGTACGGCAGTAAATAGTTGGGAGGATGCCAGGAATGAAGATAACCGCAGACAACACAAGATAAACTCACATTTGTTCCTGGCAAATGCAGCTCTCAACTGCCTCTCCTTTAAACTCTCTTCCCAGGTGTGTGTAGTGAAGGGAATCAGGGCCCTTTCCTCCCCTGTAAGCCATGCAACCCAAGTTGCTCTCTTCTCCATTCTTCCCTGCAAGCCCTAGGATGAAGAGGCGGGTGGGTCTGGGTCTCCCTCTGAATTCCCTCTCCCTTGTTCTACCTCTTCCCTGCTCTGTCCAGCTGGACTTTGCCCTTCCCCAGTTTCCTCCACAGCCAATGGAGCCACACTCCCACTCCCCGTCAGCTCTTTGTCTTCCTCCTTGGATTCAGACTGGGGCATGACAGAGGGATAGAATTGAAACCCAGGATTCATTTCCGTTCAGCTGAGCATGAATTGATAACATAGCCAGGGCAACTATGGCCCCTTTTAGGGATTTCAACTCCCAGAATTCCTGAGCCAGCCATCCTGATCAAAGCAGTATGTGTCCCTATTCTCCAACTATTGTAAGCACTTGTAATTCTAGGAGCTGGGAAATGTATTCCCTCAACAAATCCCATCTGAATTTCTGACAGCATTTGACACATACTTCAAAATCTTGCATTAAGCTGATCAGAAAATACTTGGTTTCTCTTGGCTATTTTCTCCTTGCAATGCTGCTGAATCAGTATTTCTCAAAAATTAATATACTACCCAGAACAAATCATACTTTAGCATCGCATCACCCAACTAGGGTGACATTTCTGGCTTTATATTTTAAAACATTGCATGTGTACTTAGGAGGAGGCAGAAAGCAAGCTGTTTTCTTTTTGCCACTTTAGCTCTCTCCCTTCCTCTTTTCTCTCTTTCCTACTCTCCCCATATTGACCTAAAAAGTGCATCATTATTTGCATACGTAAAAGCCTCCCTCTCAAAATTAGCATTGAGGAAGGGAGCCAATTTGATGTGGTGGGCAAGGCGCCGCCAGGCTAGATTCCAGGAGACAGGGAGTTCTAGTCTTGCTTTAGACCCAAAGCCAATTGGGTGACTCAAAAGCATGCTTGCACATACATGCACCCCCCACAACACACACAGAATGCAGAAGGAAGGGCCAAGGCGTAGAGCTAAAAGCAAAGTTTCCACTCCCAATGTAAGATTTTTATAAAGGAGGCAGAAAAAGTTTCTTTGAGGAGTCAATCTGTGCGTTGAGCCCACAGATGGGTATGATTTAGATGCATGTATCTCCCTGATTACAGGTCACCATTTTCAGGAAAGTAAATATAGTAGGTGAATTGGGGGAAGGGGCAAAGGAAAACTTTTTATTAGGAGGGAAAAGTGAAAAAAGAGAAATATTAAATACCATTTTATTAAACTAGGAGGGGCAAACAATAATCAAACAAAAATAAGTAAATAAATGGAGGATCAAGAGAGATGCAGTATATAGCATTGAGAGGAATTGAAATATTCCAGAATTTGGAGCTGCTGAGCCTGAAACCAAAATATGGCTGCTCTCTAAGCATTTGGGTACTATTTCTAAGACTCACTGATTTAATCCAGGGCATCTTGAGGAGTTTATATACCCATATTGCCAATTTTTGAAACAATGTAGTCCAGATATACTTTACCAGCATTGTTAATTAGCCAAGAGAAATGAATGCACTGTGAAGAAATCATTCCAACAAGTTTAATGTTAAATGTTTATCTTCCTCTGTTTGGGATCATGGGACCTGTTCCCATCTCTGTCCAACAGCAATTGTTTCAGAAGACTTAAAGTAAGAGTTTTTAAACAGAGAAACAGACTAATATACGCTTGGATAGTTTCATCCTTTTCATAAGCCCACATGGTTTGTTCATTAAGCTGCAGCTTTGATGTGTAGTAATGCACACAAAAAATGAACTGCATTTCATGTCTTAAGCACATGTCAGCTTAGCCTCAGGAATTTCAAAGCTCAGAACAATAAGGGTAGTGTAAAACCACAGCAGTACATCACTTGTCAGCTAGCCTTGCCATAAAATTCTTGAGGGGGAGGGGAGCCCTGAAAAACTCATTTGATTGTTTTTAATGAAAAAAAAAACCTTTGTGTTATGGTGACAAAGTAACAAGGATGCATGTAAAAATTCTCTTTAGTTAACACTGATATACATCCTTTTCCCGCCTCTTGAATAAAACAGAGAATATTTCTAACTCAGGCTTCTTAAAAACACGCAATTTTGCATGACCTCCACACATCCCCCATGATTTTATTTAGTGACATAGCTTTTCTACAAATGGATCTTCCAGAATTCTAGCAAACAATGGGTTATTCGTGTTAGAGTGTGATCATTGTTTCAAACTTCAGTAAGAATCCATTTGTGGTGTCTAGAAGAAAAGAATGACAAAACAGCGCTTGTAAATTCACTTAGATAGATAGAATTACTCAAAACAGCTGGGCATTAATTTTGAAGAAATGGGAAAATAGTACTTTTAATGGGTTGGATTCTGTATTGGAGAATAACCTCAGTTTGAAAGAATTTCTTTAGGATTTGGTTGGATAATATATCACCGCAGTGTGTTTAATATAAGACTCTTAGATATAATGTAAACCATAGCTATAAGAATGGGCCTCACTTTGAGTAGTAGGATCTAATGCTTCTTCATCTCTTCTGTTCTTCCAGCATGACTGCAAACAATTAGGAGCTTTTGGTTCAACATCGTCCTTCAAATGCCAAACAGTAATGGCTATTAACCATAATTAAGTAAAATGAGCTAGTCTTAGAAATTGGAAGTTGGCTTATTGTCTTGAATGATTAAGATAATGTGTAACTTGGGTGACATAACAGGCTACAGTTTGTTTAAAATGGAAGGGAAATAATACGCCAAATTCAACTTTGCAGTTATTCTGGAGGATGAGGAAAATAGTTAGCCCTAAGGACTGATGTACTACATTCTTTGAAAGCTAAATTACCATTGTAGTAAGATCAGAGCAGACCCTTCAAGTACAGCTTCAATTGGCATCTTTATTTTTCACTTCAGTTGTGCTGTACACTCAATTTTGGATATTTTTCTATCGGCTTCAAATTTCTTTCTCTCTTGTTTCCTCAGACCAGTGTTTCTCAACCTTAGCAACTCTTAAGATGAGTGGACTTCAACTCCCAGAGTTCCCCAGATGGCATGAAGTCCACCAATCCACTCATCTTGAAATTCTCAACATTGATAAACACTGGCTCAGACTGCTTATGGATTACTAACTGCTAGCTTTACTCTATAGATATCAGCCTCATGTAACTTGTGACAATTAAACTATCCATTTAGTTTAAAGCTATTGATGTTTTTATTAAAATTAACCCTTTCTTCTTCTTTTCTTCATTAGTCTAATGTTAGGTTTATTTATTTACTTATTGTTATGTCCTGAGGACTCTAGGAGTTCTCACTCAGGTCCAGTCCCTTTGCGTGGGCGACCTTTCCCTTTCTCCCATTGGTTGGTTCTCCCAGCAGCCAGCTATAAAAGCGGGCTGCGGGGTCCAACCAGTTGCTGATTGCTGCGAGCCAGTTCCAGGCGTGGCAAGCACGGTCAGCCCTTTATTGTTATAATAAAGTATTGTTGCATTCATGCTCTGGTTCAGCCTCTCATTGCCCAAACTTAACACTTATGTTAAACTAATATACCATCCTATCTTCCCTATAAGGCGACTCTGGGTTTGCACCAGCAGCATATATTCCAAGATTGCTTGGGCTTGATAAACCTGGTTAAAAAGGAAAAGCAGAGCCTCTTATTTAAATATTTTTAGAAATAGTATTTCTAAAAAAGGGAGATTTCTTGTTCTGTTTAATACAGCTCAGAAAAGAACAGGTTTTGGCAACATTGCTACCTTTAAAAAGTGTAATCAGAAGTGCTCAAAGAAGTCAAGATGAGGACTACAACTATATCCATTTCTCCATCACAGCCAAAATTATGGAAACATAAACATCTGCTGCTGGGGCAGCATGTCAAAAATATCAAGGTGAGTGTGATTATGTGCCCGTTTTTAATGTATGTGTCACATATAGAAGGATGCAAATTTGACTGCACACTTGTCATGGCTATCTTGACTTTTTTTAACCCTTCTACTTATGCCCTTGTATGGAACATACAGGTAGAAGGATTGTTAGGTGCAGAGATCCCAAGAAGGGGGTCTGATGGGGGCAACAATGAGAGACAAAACCTCAATCCTTGCTACAACATTTAGTACTGTGTTTTGTCCAGCTCAATGTGATGAAACTGACAGTAGACAGCAGCAAAGTGAAAAGAAGAAAATTGGGAAAAAAATAATTAAAATTGTCTTTTAGGCTTTAATTATACTATTTTAAAGAAAATCTTCTGAACATTCCCAGTTGATTTGCTACTCTTCTGCCCAATTCACATTACATCCATATGTATTTAACTTTTCTTTTTGTATTACGATTGTGATTTTTAAAATTGATTTTATGCGTGCTTGCCACCCAGAGTTACTTGTCTGAGATAGGAGGCTGAAAATAAATAAATAAATGAATCCCCAACATAACCGTAACCAGCAAACAATTTAAAAATCTGTTAAGAATGGACAGAGTTAAGTAAGCATAACATTTTAAGAGAACATAGGTGATTAATGTTTGATTAATTTGTTCTTCTATTACTCTTATTGGTGATAGGTGTTTATGTGGATGAACCTTAAACAGATATCCAGTGAGGATAAATCATTAATTTGCAAATACCCACGATGTTTCTTTTTTTAAAAAGGTTTCAGTTTTTATTAGTTTATGATATAAAATACATAAATACAAAAGCAAATAATAGGAAAAATAGGGAAGGAAAAAAAGGGAGGGAGAAGTGTAGAAGAGAAGGGGGAAAGGAAAAAAAAGGTGTTGATTTCTGACTCCCTTTGGTGCAGTAGAATAAGACAGTAACATCAAACCTCAACTTTTTACTTTTACATAATAGTATAAACTAGGCATTTCTATAACAACGAATCTATCTAATCAATAAAGCCCAATGTCAAAGTTTCTTTTTTCCCCCAGTTCAAACATAAAGTCCAGAAGTGGTTTCCAAGTAGAAACAAAACTACTGTTTCCACAAGATACACATTCATTATGAACAAGAGCTGTGGTGGTGCAGTGGTTAGAATGCAGTACTTCAGGCTACTTTGGCTGCTTGCTGGATGCCTGAAATTTGGCCGTTCAAATCTCACCAGGCTCAAGGTTGACTCAGCCTTCCATCCTTCCGAGGGGGGTAAAAACAAGGACCCAGATTGTTGGGGGCAAAATGCTGACTCTGTAAACCACTTAGAAAGGGCTGTTAAAGCCAGTGGTGGGATTCAAATTTTTATCAGTTCTGTGGGCGTAGCTTGGTGGGTGTGGCAGGGGAAGGATACTGTAGAATCTCCAATCAGAGGTGGTATTTGCTGGTTCTCTGAACTACTCAAAATTTCCACTACCGGTTCTCCAGAACTGGTCAGAACCTGCTGAATACCACCTCTGGTTAAAGCACTGTGAAGTGGTATATAAATCTAAGTGCTATTGCTAATCACAAATTGACCAGAAATTATGTGCATGGTTTTACCACATGGAATAAAAATCCCCTATTTGCTGCTGGAGACTTACCTGACCACAAGAATCTGCAAGAGTTTGCTTCTTTCATCAGAACATAGAAAGCACTGTGCCCCAAACACAGTCCCCTTTTGTATCTCTGTGTGACAACACAATGCACACCCAGAAAGCTTACATTTCAATCCTGCATGTTTTCATCATTCTGCTCCCTTGCCCTCCTGGGACACCACTATCTCTGGTACTGCAACGATGTTGGCTGCAATCCTAGGCCAGGGTATATCAGTTTGAAAAAAAGAAAGGAGTGTGGGCATGGGGGTGTTCCTAGCTACTTTACCTTGTTTGGAGGGGGGGTGTTCTTCAGGGATAGCAAATAGGATCCCCCCCCATCTTTTGTCAGTGTTTCTTTTCCCCAGTTTCTATTTGTCTTCCAAATGGCATAATATCAGCTACGCAAAAGACCCCTTTCCAATGCAGAAAGCCTGTTGATTTTTCCATCCCCATTAAAAAGAGATCAAGTTGCCATTCTGACAGTGCTTAAAAATTGAAGCCAGCAGGGTTAAAATAAGGGAAAGTCATGGTGTTGTTAGGGTGATTTGATGATCATTTGGACAGCAATGAAAGGAGGATGGCTGTGATCACAATGGCAGAGGTCATTTGGGATACAGATTCAATTAACAGCTCTGATTCAACATTGTCCATCAATTAAGTGGAACTAAAATAGTTGGTGCTATTCTTCTTGGGCATATAATGAAAAGACAGTGGAGAGATGAAAAAAACTGTGTCCCAACTGCTTTCATCTTGTTGAGAATTCAGGAAAATCCAGAGGGAAATAAATTGCCTATTTATGCTATCCCCGCTGATTAAATCCCATGAAATCCAATAGGGCTGATAAGATATTATGTAGGACTGCATTTATAACTGAAGAAGGTTGGCAAAGTTCCATAAGTAGTTTTTATCACTAATTTTTTTTTAAAAAAAGCATTGCCAATGACTTTTGACTTTCTTAAAGCATTTGTTTTCTAGCATGAATTCCATTATGCATGTTTTGTAAACTAAAGAGAAAATAGGGTAAATTCTTATCAGAGCAATTTAATAAAGGGATTAGAACAGTAAAGGAAAATATTTATAGATATACAATATCTATGTACAACATCAAGATCAGATTCTGTGACTCAGTCCCTAGTTAGGCCTTGGATAAGGGCTGTAGACTAGATTCTGGTGGTCTCCAGGAAAAAGGAAATGGCAAACTCTTTCTTTATTGTCATCTGCTAAGAAAACAATATGAATGTGTCTATGGAACTGAGCCCAACTCCAAGGAGAGTTTAATTAATTTCAGGAACCTAGTAATACAATATGGGAGCAGGGACATTGATTGTCCCCAGAGAACTTAAGCTGAGTTTGTACCGAGGGTTAACTTGCATGTTTATAAATAAACTCAAATAGGACAACACAAGAGGCTGTGAGTTCAAGTCCCACCTTTACCATGAAAGCCAGCTGGATGACCTTGGGCCAGTTCTTCTCTCTTAGTCCAACCCACCTCAAAGGGTTGTTGTTGTGGGGAAAATAGGAAGAGGAAGGTGTGTTGGATATGTTCACCACTTTATCTATGGAAATAATAAAGGTGGGATATAGCAATAGCAATACCACTGAGACTCATATACCGCTTCACAGTGCTTTACAGCCCTCTCTAAGCCATTTACAGAGTCAGCATATTGCCCCCAACAATCTGGGTCCTCATGTTACCAACCTCAGAAGGATGGAAGGCTGAGTCAACCTTGAGCCTGATCAGATTCGAGTTGCAGGCTCAAGGTTGCAGTCAGCCGGCAGTCAACAGTAGTTAGCCCGAAGTACTGTATTCTAATCACTGCACCATTGCGACTGTATTAACACACACATATGCGCGCACGTGCACACACACACACACACACATATAGTGAGACTCCCAAAGTTGCTTAAGATGAGTGGACATATAAATACTTTAAATGCAATAAACGAATAACTGAAGGCAACATTAAGTCTTCATCCTTAGGATGAAGAAAATCTATCTTTGAAAAATCCTGTACTTTAGCATTTTGAAGGGATGAGGGGAATGCCCCAATAACATTTTTTGGATTGTTAAAACTAAAATGACTGAAGGGAAGGTGGGTGGAGGTGGTATTCAGCAGGTTCTGACCACTTCTGGAGAACCGGTAGCGGGAATTTTGAGTAGTTCGGAGAACCAGCAAATACCACCTCTGACTGGAGATTTTACAGTATCCTTCCCCTGCCATGACCACCAAGCCATGCCCACAGAACCGGTAGTAAAAAAATTGGAATCCCACCGCTGAAGTTGGGTACATCATTTGGGGTTTCCTTTAGGGTGTCCAGGACCACAAATATGAAGTGTGTGTGGGAACAGTCCCTATTCCTTTTTCACATTGACAGGATGTGAATTTTGAAACATCTCTTGAGACTGCAACAAACTAATAATATAGGAAATGTTTCATATATTTTTCTCATGCCGCTGCAACTACAGACTGTAAAGTGAATAAAAGATGACAGTTTCTGAGTAACTCTTTAGAAGGCTCATGATCTGGTTTTCTTTTTATTGCATTTACACATACAATACAAACAAGCGTTATTCTAAAAAGGGCATTTCTCTCTTTAAATCAGAATTTACTACCCTGCTTGTAAGAAGAAGAAAAAAATTAATCAGTCTGGAAATGTTTCAACAGTTTTGCAACCAAGTGTTAATTTAAAAAAAAAATCCCTAAACTGTACTGCTAATTAATGTTATCAAGATGTAGCAGGATTATGCTGCCTGCTTTTTATCTCTGCATGAGGAGTCACTTCAAATATCCTCTTTTTCTCTTTAACAGTTGGATGTCGTTTGAAAATGAAGCAACAGCAGAAGCCTTTTCGGGAGAAGAGTTGCGCCCTCCCTCTGGGGCTGCTGTAAAACGAAATATGTGTTCCGCACTTTTCCACATGAATTGAACGGCTGCAAATTAGCTGGGGGAGCAGATTCATCAATGTGCAATCAGGTAAAGCAGGGGACTCCAACCTTGGCAACTTTAAGACTTGTGGACTTCAACTCCCAGAATTCCTCAGCCAGCTTTGCTGGCTGAGGAATTCTGGGAGTTGAAGTCCACAAGTCTTAAAGTTGCCAAGGTTGGAGTCCCCTGAGGTAAAGAATAGAGTTAGGGAGTCAGAAAAGCCTTTGATTATTATTATTATTATTATTTTAAAAAAACCCACTCATTTGCTTTGATAACATCATTACATTATTCCTTGCTATTGGTGCTTTTGAACGTATTGCTGTTGACCTGAAAAACATTTGCAGCCTTCTGAATTTCTTGAACGCTAAATATCTGGTGGAAATTTAGTCAAACATTATATGCTACATCATCATTATCTTTATCATCAGAGTCTTAAATGGTACAAGGATTAATAGATGGAAGAACTTAGCTTGTGGCCTTAACTATTCATGGTGTTACCTCAATCCGAAAGTTATTTTCGAGACCAAAATTCTCTGGAATATTGTTTTCTATTTGGCTTGGTTCTATTCCTGTCTCATTCCAGCACAATGTTGTTTCCTTTCCTTATAATTTGCATTTTTGTGTGTGTATTCTTCCAGGTACAGGTGCCTAAGAAGCCATCATTTCTGGTGTAAAACAAATGACTCCAAATGACTCTCAAAACTGGTGACTCCAGAATCATCGGAATTCTTAGCCAGCATCTCTGTCTGGTATAGAAAGCCAGACCTGTAATATCATCAGAAGAAATGAAGGCAGAATTGTCCAGCAGTGATATAGACACATACACATCCACTCACTCAAACATACTGAAGGAATACAGATTAATCTGTGTAATAAATCTCTGATCTAGTTAGACGAATGCTATTGAGGACTATAGAAACTATGAATTAATATACAATTATATTTTCAGCATTTTGTTATCCTAAGAACCATCCTAAGTTTTATTTGAGGAAAGCAATTATCTGTTAGTTAAATAATATACAATGGTCTTAATTATATCACAAAAGCTTAAACAGATTTGTGAAGCTGCTTTCAAACTTGGTAACTTTAAGAAGTGTGGACTTCAACTCCCACATTTTCTCAACCAGCATGAGGGAACCCTACTTTAAAGGAATCAAATTAATAACTTTTGGGTGATGAATTAATTAATGAAGTGTAAATGTTCCCTGTCCTCTTTTGCTGGCATTGATTTTAGACTTTTTGTAATCACCGAGAAGTGAAAAAAATCATGCAAGTGTTTGCTAACACTTGCATGATTTTTTTTCACTTCTCGTGAGAAGTGAAAAGAAATATCACAAGAAATATAATATAATATATTTTATATTTAATATATAAATATAATATACAATGCAATACTGCAGGCAAAAAAGCAAAAACTTTTCACCCTTCTCACAGCAAATTTATAACTGAGGTCAGAAGAAGACTTGACTGCATAGGGGTTGAAGAGATTAAATCAGGCTCTAAGCAGCTGAAACATGAAAGGAAACAATCAAATTATGGTTGAAATAATGCATAATTTCAATTTTAACTATGTTTTTGTCTGCTTATGTATTCGGTTGTTTTATTTGTTAGCAATACCTTTGTTAACAAAAAAAGGCCCGAGAAGCTGATATACCAAATTCTGAGAATAAATTCCACTTTTGTTTTATTAATGGAAAGTTCAAAAGCAGAACGTACTCCTTAATTAGCTTGCAGTGGTTAATTTTGTTAGAGCCACATAGTTGAGATTTTTTTTTTTAACTAAAGCTTGGCAAAGATTGGATATAATGAAATTTTAAAAAATGGAACAGAAGGACCCATTGTTTCATGGTTGGGAATCAGCATTTGACCTCTGTGATAAGTACAAAAGCAAACGCTATAATTCCACTTCATTAATCTTAAATAGTTAATCTTAATCCATTAGCATTTTTCCCTTTGGTCAGGCCCCAAATTGAACAGTCATGAAAGAATGGAAATTAGATGTGTTTGTTTGAAGTGATACCATGATTTGTTTTTGTGAATAGATTGTTCACTTTCCTTTTCTCTTCTTCCGAGAAAGGTGCTGAGGCAATTCATGGAATACATTGATAGACAGGCTTCAGACAGGGAGGCCTTCTGGAGACAAGAATAACTGGGCCTAGATGTCATGGTTTTGAAGTCAAAGGGGTGGGAGTAGGGTTACTGGTGTATTTATTCTTTTTCTGGACAGAGCCTATTTTTTTGATCCTGAAATCTGTGGTCAGGCAGATTTTTTCAAAAGCACCCGGACATCTGCAATTCTTTTACTGTAGCTTCTTCATCCACTTGGGAGAATGTAATGGAGGCTGGAAAAGAAACAGCCGGAGGTTCTAGTCTTCCCTTAGACATGGAGACCAGCTGGTTGACTTTGGTCTAGTGATTCGTTCTCAGAGTCACGCTCTGTGAAATGTGAGGGGAAAATGAAACTCTTTGTCCATAATGGTATGTGGGAATGGCCTTGGGAGGCAGGAGGAAAAGCCACAGACTAAACAGTGGCCAGATAAGTGGCAGCTGGGTCCACAGAAGGAAAGGGGGCATTGCAATTTCTCAGTTTCTTCTACTGTAAAGTTGAGGGGAAAGAGATATAATTTCAGACTTGCAAAATTCTGCTAATGTAACCGTACAATAAAATTAAAGTTAGTAAGTCTAGGTTTGCTCCTTATCTTGGCTACCTCTATACACTAACTAGTCTGTGACTTCTCCTGCTTCCCAGATGCTATTATATTCTTGTACCATGAATAACTTATAACTTCACTCTAAGAACACCAGCGAGCACAGCACAAACCGAGCAGTGCAGCAACCAAGTGGGATGACAGCTAAGAACCAGAACAACATTCTTAATCGGAATTCACTGCCTGATGAAGTTGGCAGTGGTGGAGTTAATACAGTGGCTTGAGCAACAAGGAAAGACAATGACCTTCTTGATTGGTTGCTCCTCATCACTCTGATGTTGGCATTGGAGAGTAGAAGCAGGAAGTACGCAGCAAGGATTGAAGTGCTAGGCCAAGGGTATGGTGGAAAAGTTTCTACGGTGGATTAGTAGGTATGATTCTAAAGTTAATATCTTAAGCTGTTTATTAGTCCAATTGAGGGCAAGAGACTTTGAAGTGCTGCTTATTCACCAGTCTTTTCAGATTTAAATATGTTATTTTATTTTGCAATATTGTTTAATCCAGTCTTTTGATTTAAAAAAAAAAGAACTTTGAAATACAACTTGTTATACCTTATTAATAGATATTCAGTGGAGTTTATTTCTGGTAGTCTGTATACAATGGTCAAGTTGCATACTCATTTACTTGTTCCATCAGTTTATAGCATAATAACATGAATATATGAGTAGCAATGCATCTAGAATTGATAGTTACTAACAGAAATAATCCACCCATCCTGGAACCTCTTCATTTTGAAAAGTTAAAAAATGGTAACTTTCCAAATAGCCAATTTGTTTGTCTTCCCCTGTGACATATAAATTGGACATTGAGTAAATATGGGGACTCTACAGTACTACGTTGTAGTCTATGACATGCGTTTCCTTTTATACTATATTTACTGGTTCTCTTCTACTCAAATTTGTCAGGAGGATACCCCTGACTGAGAAAGATTCTGCAGACATCTGAAATCTTCTGGCAAGAATGGGCAAAGTGTAGTATTTCTTAAATCTGTGTGTGGTCTGAAGTGATCTGATAATAAAGAGTATTAGTGTCCTGTTAGGTTTTTAATACAGTATAGAAAAGAAACTGTAAGTTCCATTAAGGAAAATTAGGAAGAGGGAGAGAGAACAGAGCCACTCAGCAACTAAAAATAAAATTAACGAACAATTTTTACGTTTCTTATGCTGAATAACTATAATGTAACTTCTTCAATGTAATGTTATGAATAGATTTTTTGTGGGTCCAGTTGAAGACAAAATGAATGAAAATCATTCCAGCTTTGCAGTTGTTGTTGTTCATTCAGTTTGCATGGCCATCCACCTCATCTAAATGACTCTGGGTGGCTTACAAAAGGTAAAAGCAATCCAATGAAAACAAAAACTGAGATACAAACATAAATATTATTATTACTCTTCAGTGTGGTGATGCTGGGGGAAAATATTCACCCCATTCATCAGGTCTTGCAAAAGGATGTTTATTTTAGGGTCTATATGCTTCACCCCATACTTTCCAGCAGAGAGGGTACATTCCAGGTCCCCTTTGTTAAACATCCTGTCATCCTAGGAAGAAGACTTTCTCTGCTGCCCCTATCTTCGGGAATAGCATCCCACTGCGGTGAAGGATGGCACCTGAGGTGGCATTCAGCAGGTTCTGACCAGTTCTGGAGAACCGGTAGCAGAAATTTTGAGTAGTTCAGAGAACCGGCTAATACCACCTCTGACTGGAGATTTTACAGTATCCTCCCCTTGCCACGCCCACCAAGCCACTCCCACACGACCGGTAGTAAAAAATTTTGAATCCAACCACTGGATGGCACCCTTTCTTCTAGGGTTCTGGAAAGCTTTGCAAATCTAGCTTTGATCCCAGGCCTGAGGTTTATGATGGCAGGGTTTTTGTTGTGAGGAAAATAGGAGGAGAAAGATATTGGATACATTCACCACCTTGAGTTCAGAAATAATAAAGATGGGATGCTAATAAATATATAATAAAATAATAATTTGTCCAAGGCTGCTATTTTGCTGATTGTATTGTTTATTGGATTATTTTAATCTCAGCTGCCTGGTTTTAGCTATTTTTATATTTGTCTTTCAAGGTTTTGTATGCCACCTATGCCACTGGAGTTGAGTAGTGAAGACATTTAAATAAATAAACAAACAATACTTAAGTATTTTGGGTGCATAGTGGAGAAGACCCTTGAAAAAAAGATGCTGATTGAAGACTAGGTGGCTAGATAATATCACTGTGAATACAAGTTTTAAGTTTAAATGATCTCAGAGAAGCAATCACTCTAACAAATACCAATAACTCTTGGTAAAATAGTGTCGGGTCACAAATGATCAAAAGTGATGGAACCACTGAACAATAACCGCGAAAAATGATTTTCCATTGCTATGTTTTTGGGTTAGATGTATATTATCAGCATGTCTGTGATAATTTTCAGTGGCTAGTAATTCATTTCTAGTTCTTGTAACTGAGGCAAATTATAATGGAGGAACAGAGCACGTCTCCTCACAGATATCTCTCACTCTGCGTGAGGCAGAGTGTCTTCATTAATGGCTGATCATTCCATGGCCTTGGTTATAAGTGGCGCAAATGTGTTTCTGTGCAATCAAACATTATCAGAAACAAACCATTCATGATGAAAAGGGGCTGAGAAGTCTGCGTGCTGTTATCTCGAATTGCCCGGAATGAAGTAGGTAATGCCATAAATAAAACATAAAAGGAAATAGATACTGGAATCTGCAGAAATAAACACATAAACATTACATACTATATCAGTAAAGGCATCGTGGAGTGATAGCGTTGCTTTGGAAACAAAGTTTTCAGAACTTTGGGGGTAGTTCTTCCAAACGCAACAAAGGAGCTGAGTGCTCATATAATTCCTTCTCTCCTTTAAGTGCTCCTAAATAAAGTAGAGCTAATTAGTCTGATACTAAAGAATAAATCTATATGACTCGTTCTAATGGCTTCACATTATACCGCTATCTTTTATGAGGAAAAGAAGCAAAGCCTTTGGAAGGAGCAAGGCACTGACGGCTAGACTTTCTTTTGTCCTTCAGACGGCTTTTCCACCAAACTGCAGCTCTGCAGCTCTGAGCTTCATTTTCATTGATTTTTTTTTTTTTTTAAAAATTTCAGCTGTAGACACTCAGTGGCTTCCAGCTGTGGTCAGTTCATCCCTAAAGCCGGAGATAGGCAGGTTGTCCCAAATAATAAAACATTAGGGTAGATAAATGTTTAGTGACTTCTAGGGGTTGATGATTGTGAGAAGTGGACAGTTTCCAAGCAGCCTATTGTGAATTATTTTACCTTTTTTTAAATCACACTATATTTGGAAGGATTCTAATTGTTCCCAGTTGAGTTATCCTAAGGTGAAATCCTCAAGTATCTTAGGCAGGCTTTAATGAAATCACCTCATACAGAACAAAATCTTGGCACTTGATGATTCTCTGAATCATAACATTTAACTTTTTCCTTTTCTGTCGTATATATATCCTGCCAGAAACTGATACGATAATTGGATGATATAGTTACTTTGTCAAAAGCATTTGATTCAGGGCTTTAGGCAAAGCTTTAAAATAGTTGCCAAGAATGAGGTTATGGATAGAAAATAGTTACTCATCCCCTCCAAAATGCACATTCTGGTGGCAATGGTTGGTTTCTTCAGACAATAACAATTCCTAAAAGTGTTGCTACATGCAACTCTCAGCACTTTAATGGAGTTGGAAGAGCCTTGGAGGTCTTCTAGTCCAGCCCCTGATCAAGCAGGAGACCCTCTAAAAGTTGTTCTCAAGTTTTCTTCACCACATTCCCCCCTTTAAATACCTTTTGTGGCCATAGACCATGGCCATGGACCACCAAGACTTAAGTCAAGATTTAAATCATAATATTTTTTTCAAGCCTCACGGACCTCCCTGTGACATTACAGCCCCCCAGGGGTCTGTAGATCTCAGATTGAGAACCACTGCCCTATACCATTCTGGCCAAATGGTTGTCCAATCTCTTCTTAAAAACCTCCAGTGATGGAGTACCCACAATTTCTGGAAGCAAGCTGTTCCACTGATGGATTTTTCTTACTGTCAGAACATTTCTCCTTATTTCTAGGCTGGTTCTCTCCTTGATTCGTTTAGTAAACATTATCTTACTTTTCAGGATGCATATTCAAATATTTTACCTTGTAGGAATAAGAAATAGAATTTGCCTTCTTCTCTATGAACGTTCATCTGATTGGCAAATACCTTATAGGTAGACCTTGCTTAACGTCTGTATTTAACAACCATTCAAAGTTACAACAGCATTGAAAAAATGCCATCACAACTCGTCCTTTACACAACTGCCCTTACAACTGTTCAGCATCCCTGTGTCACTTGATCAATATTTGGGTGTTTTGTAATCAGGCATTTTTTGATGGTTGCAGCATCCTGTGGTCACCATTTGAACTTCACAGCTGGCTTCTGACAAGCAGAATCAATGGAGATGTTGGCAGTCAAATTGCAAATTATGGTCATGTGATGTTCTGCTTCAGTCCTAGGTGACTTGCTTAACGATTATGGTAGAACAGAGGTCATATGTCTGTCATAGTCATGTGATGTCTCTTGTAATGACCACATTGCTTAGAGAAGAAATTGCCTGTCCCAATTGTGATTGTTAAGCAAGGACAAAATACAACTGAGGTATTTCATGAAAACAGACAGGAAAGAGGTGGAGTTCAAAGTGTACATTGAAGAAGAGCCTTCTCTGCAACAATCACTCCAGCTTTTTCATCTCAAAATAAAGATTTGAAGAGATGGTATTTTGTTTTGTGTGCTCACTCCTAGTGACTGCCTGGGCAGGTTTCTGCAGTTTTCTTGATAATAGCTTGGAAGTGGTTTGCTGTTGCCTATTTCTTAGAAGTGAGAGAGGAAGAATGACTGGCCCAAGGTCACTCAGCTGACTTTGTATCAGAGGTGGGCTAGAATTCCCTGTCTCCCAATTTCTAACCCAGTGCCTTAGCTACTATCCCAAATTGGCTCTCTGAAGGGATTATAAAGACAATTTATGATCACAAGCATTATCTTGTTCAATGTCCTACCAGTCAATGACTACTTCAGCTTCAACCGCAACAATACAAGAGAACACAACAGATACAAACTCAATGTAAATCGCTCCAAACTTGATTGCAAAAAGTATGACTTCAGCAACAGAGTGGTCAATGCCTGGAATGCACTACCTGATTCTGTTGTTGCATCCTCAAACCCCCACTTCTTTAACCTCAAACTATCCACTATTGACCTCACCCCATTCTTAAGGGTCTGTAAGGGGCACACATAAGCGCACCATCATGCCTACTGTCCCTGTCCTATTGTCTCCAATTATTCGTACCTATTTCCTGTATTCTTACTCATGTTTATACTTATAACTATTATCTTGTAAGCGATTGACAAATAAAATAAATAAATAAAATAAACAAGCATACAATTGCACTGTCCACTTTGTAAGTATGCACTCATTTGAGAGGACCAACAGCAAAGGTTTCATTGCTCTGCATTTCTTAATTCTTTACTGTTGATAGTTGATCCTAAAAGACAAAAGCTATCCACCAGTTCAGTATCTTCATTGTCAATTCTAAGGTTGATTGCTGTATCTCTTGTCAGTAATTTTGCCTTCTATTTAATCTTAGTCTCACTTTTCCCCTACTTTCATTACTAGAGTTTGCAGTTCATCTGCATTTTCAGCAAAGTAGTGTCATCAGGATAGAGCAGGCTATTGATGTTTCTTTCTCCAGTTTTAAACCATGCTGTTCTTCTAATCCACTTTCTACTGATATATATTCTGCACATAATTTGAGTACATTAATTGGCCAACCTGGAACCAGCCTATTCTGCAATACTTTGTCTGTACGAGAGTTTCCTCACCAGTGTAAAGGTTTCCATTGAGTACAATAAGCACATTCCATAGCTTGACAAGACTGACACAACTAAAGGTTTTTCTATAATCAATGAAACACATATTGAATTCTCTTTGGCATTTGCCTTTCTCATTTATCCAGTGTGCATCAGCAATAATGTCTTGGGTTGCTTAGACTTTTGTAAAGCCACCGTTTACATTTAGTATCTCCCTCTCTATCTAGGACTCTAATTTGTATTGGAAGATCCTGGGCATTATTTTACTACTGTGTGAAGTTAAAGATATTACTGCATACATGGAACAGCCTGTTAAATCTCTCCTTTTTGTTGAGTATATATTATGTTTTTTCCTTTGAGTCAATATTGACTTCTGTCAGCTGTCTGGACCGATTCCTGCAGTTTTTATAGCAAGATTTTTGGAAGTAGTTTGCTCTTGCTGTCTTCCTAGGGCTGAAAGATAGTGACTGGCCTAAAGTCACCCAGCTGGCTTATTCCTACGGTTGGACTAGAACTCATACTCTCCTGGTTTTATTTATTTCCTATCCAGATCAAACCCTAAACTGCCAAAATGAGCCTGCCTTTTTTGGCTTTATCGTTAGCCAGAAACAAATCACTTTCAGAATGTTCTATTGGTAGTAATCAACAGACCAACAAATGGGTGGGACTCTGCATCTCTCCACATTTGCAAAGTACACCCCCCTTTTGAGCATATTGATCTTACACTTAGGTACTCCCAGCCTCAACCTATGCAATGTCTTCCCAGTTTCTAATCTATTACCCCAGAACCAAAACTGGCTCTTAAATAGATGGAGCTCGTTAATCTACTGACTATTGTGTTTTTCTCCAGAAGGGCCAGAATTGCTTGGTTAGAATCTTTACTCATACTTCTTCTGTCTGCCATATTTCCATTGGTATTCTATCTCTCTGTCATCTTCCAACTAGATAACCATTGTAGTGTAGCTTAATAATCTAGTACTAATTTCAAATAGATAAGTATTTACCTTCAGAGGTGGTATCCAGCAGGTTCTGACCAGTTCTGAAGAACCAGTAGTAGAAATTTTGAGTAGTTTGGAGAACTGGCAAATAACACCTCTGACTGGCCCTGCTGCCATCTATTCTCTGCCTCCCAAGTCCTAGCTAATTGGCTGGGTCTTCGTTTGTTGCCCTGCACAGGAGAACGGAGCTGGAAAGCAGATTAGTGGGGTGTGGAGGGAATGGGATTTTGCAGTAACCTTCCCCCAGGAGTGGGGAGGGAATGGAGTTTTCATAGTATCCTTCCCCCAGGAGTGGGGTGGGAATGGAGATTTTACAGTATCCTTCCCCTGCCACGCCCACCAAGCCACGCCCACAGAACCAGAGGTAATTTTTTTTTTAATCCCACCACTGCTTACCTTACCTAAGTAAAAAAGTACTTACTGTCAGTAGGGGATATTTTCTAAGATATCTTGGATTCTGACATTTCTATCGTATAGAATTGCAGATGCCCACATTCCATCTTCATCTGATCTTCTTACAATCAATTACTATTTGTCCATTAATGTCATTTTGTATATCAAATTGAGACTGGGATTTTTTTCTGAGTTCTGAGGACTTTTTCTGGTTTTTTTCCATTACTATTTTCATCTTTGGTATCTGTACAGATGTTGTTTTAATAATGCTTCTTGTCTCTTCTAATGGCTCTTTGACATTATTTTGAAGTTCTTTCATAAGATCTTATCTTCTAATCTCCCCATCCCTCCTCTCCAAAATTTCTACCATTTATTCTGACATCCTCCATGTAGAAATAATGTTTATTTAATATTTGATTAATGTTAATTTGTTTTCTGTTTGCTGTCTGGTGATGTTCATGTATATAAATATTGTTTTGGTTGTTGAAGACTGCATTAGCACTGAAGAAATATTTGGGCTGGCAAAAAGTGATCTTCCTGCTTTATTTCTGTTTCTATGGCCATACAACTAAATTTTTATCCTTATTATTTCCAAACTTTCCAATCACACGGAGCAAAACTTGTTTGCATGTTCAGTTAATTCAGACTGAACTACACAATAACATTTGTCAACTTCTCTTCTTTGGTGTCAGTGGAACATGCACCATGATAATCATCATATTAAAGGATTATCCACAAAGTCTTGCAGATATTATTTGTAATTACTTGCATTCTACTGAGATATTCTCTTTGCAATATCCTCCATGACCATGAAAGCTGTGCCATTTTTTCTTTGTTTTTAATATCTTCAGCAGCAAAACAATATGATCTTCTGTCCAAAAGGGTCAAATTCCATTACATTTCCATTTGTCGATACCTAAAATGTCAATTTAATTCTTGATTAATTTCATCTTTCACTGAGTTGAACTTTCTCATCTTCATGTTTCTGATTTTCAATATTCCTACTTAATTCTGTCTTTGCAGATTTGAATTTTCTTTTCCTGCATAACAACACCAGTAACCACATTAGATATCCCAGTGGCTTTAATCTATCCACATCATAAAGCCCATTAATGCTCTGAAAGATCCTTGCCTTTTTTTCCAGTAGCAAATTGAGTACTATTTGACCTGAGCAGCCCATCAATTGGCACTATATTATCAATCACTTTATATTATCTATCCATATAGTTCTCTTGATAAAATACAAGACTGGTTTAATCTTGCTTTACCTACATAGTTATGCATTTCCTGTTGTCACTAAAATGATCTTTGGCTGTCATCCTTTTATATCAGGGGTGGGTCAAGCTCGATTTCTTTCGGGGCCGCATCAGGGTTGTGTTTGACGTCCGGGGAGGGCATGGTGGGCATGGCCAGCTTGAGATCATTCATGTCAGGTTGCCTGTGGTGGCTGAGTACTCTGCCAGTGAAAATGGGCTCCTGAGCTCCCTTTTCAGCTGTGATGGACTCCTGCAACTTTCTATCAGTGAAAATAGAGCTTGGAAGGGCTGCATGCACAGGGGTGGGATTCTACCGGTTTGTACTAGTTCTATAGAACCAGTTGTTATGATTCTACACAGTTCAGAGGACTGATTGGCCCCACCCCTCCCTGCCCAGTCAGTCCTTATCGCACATGCGCAACATTGCATGCATGCCTGACATCGGTGACTGTGTTCTCCCTCTGCCAATCACTCCTTAAGGTATTTCTTTTTTCCCCCTCCCAACAATCAGCTGTTCCTATGATCAGCTGTGCCACGATTCCCCTTGCTTACTTAATGGTTCACCCAGGAGGCTTCCCTGAGGCCCAGGAAGGCAAAAAATGGAGGGGGTGTGCTGCACCTGGGAGCAAAAAAGCCCCCCAGGAGGCTCCCCTGAGGCCCAGAAGGCCCCAAAATGGAGCAAAGGGGGTTGCTGCGTGCCCCCCATGCTCCATGTTTTTCCTTCCTGAGCCCCAGGGAAGCCTTCTGGGAGTAAAAATCCCCCCAGGAGTCTTCCCTGAGGCCCAGAAGACCCCCCCCCCCAAACCAGGAGGGGTGCTGCCCCCAAAACAAGCCATACCCACCCAGTCACATGGCCACACCCACCTAGCCATGGCCACAGAACTGGTTGTTACAAAATTTGAATCCCACCCTTGCGCATGCAGCCCTCCCGAACTCCGTTTTCACTGAAAGAGGCATCATGGGCTGGACCTTCACTGTTTCCATGGTGCCCCTGCGGGCCAGATCTAAGACCCCGTGGGTTAGATTTGGCCCATGGGCCTGGAGTTTGATATAGGAGCCTGATTGCTTTAGTTAGCCAGCTGGTATGATCTTCACCCCTTTGGGAGATCTTGCTGGAGGTATCTACTTTTGGCATGCACTCATCCTTCCCAAAAGTGCACACGCACAAACATACACACACGTCCCAAGAAAGTAGCATAGCAGGATTTGAGGGGAATCTCTCTCTTCAATGGTTAATGATTTTATAGGTTATACTCCAATTACGTGGACTCGGTCAAGATATAGGAACCATTCCTGGAGTCATGTCCAAATGAAGTATACAAAGCTGGAAAGATAAAGCTATAGCTAATTTTCAGAAATGAACTGTTGATATGTATGGTTTATTTGAATTAGTATTTTAGAGTCAGTGGGAAAAAGAATTGTCAAGCAATTAGATCAAATTATTTGGAGTTGTACACAGTATAATTTTCCAGAGCTTCTCTCTCTCTCTCTTTCTGCATCCTGCCTTTATTTATTATTTTTTTACAAATAGCTCATAGTGGCAAACATATCCAACACATCTTCCTCCTTCTATTTTTCCCACAACAACAACCCCATAAGATGAATTGGGGTGAAAGAAACTGATTGACCCAAGGTCACACAGCTGACTTTCATTGCTAAGGGGGCACTAGAATTCATAATCTCCCACTTTCTAACCTTATGCCCCAACCACTAGATTAAACAGGCTCTCTTTTCTATATCTATTGGTATTGTATAATAAATCATTTTTTAAAAAAAATATTTTTTTTAAAGACTGACTAAAGAACCCCATTCTGTTCCAGGGCACTACTACAATTAATGAATCAGCTCAATCAGTTCTATCAACTTATAAAACAAAATGGATCACTTTTATGAAATTATTAAAACAGGACAATTTCCTGAAGGTTCAGATTATTTCGGTCTTCTTCTTGATGGGCATATTCCATCAAAATCCTGCCACTTTAGATGACTACCTTTTGCATACTTTTGATGAAAAATACAATCCAGATAGTTAAACAAAATGAAAAATAGATGAAAAAGACAATGTCTTCCAACTATGGCAATATATATTACATGTATTCCTTAACTCTGCCAGACATATAAGAAAGAGATCAATCTTTGTAACATATCCAACACCACTTCCATTTATAAGGATCTTGATGAATCAGCACTGGGCAAAGCAATGTTTTTCAATCTCAGCAACTTTAAGCTTTGTGAACTTCAACTCTTTCAACAGCTTGCTAGCAGGTGAATTCTGGGACTTGAAGTCCACACAGTTTACACTTGTTGAGGTTGAGAAATGTTGGGGTAAAGCAGGGTGTCAAACTCACGGCCCGTAGGCAGGATGCATCATGTGCTGGCTCCGCCCCCCCCGCCTGGTTTAGCAAAGGGGAAAAAGTCCCGATATGTCACATGACACCGCCGTGACAACACAAGTTTGACACCCCTGGTGCAAAGTATCAATGATATATTATTTTGTGTACTTAAACTCATTTCTGTTGATATCAGAGCAATAAGCAGAACTTTCACCCATCCCCCATATCTCTTGAGACATATGAATCATATTTTCCAAATTTTCTTGAATTAAGAAAAATGGAACAAATGGCCTCACCTGATTTTCTCATCATCAATAAGAAAGTCAAATATCAAAGTGCAATCTTTCCTTTTTGAGGCTATTTGAATACAAAACTGCTCAATTAAAATATTGCTAGAATTCAATCACATCAGTATTATTACATTGCCTTTGTATTTTATATGTTTATTGAATCATTGATATTTACTTTTTGTACTTCTATTCTGGTTCCTTTTTATTTTCTTTGTTTAAAGCATACAGTAAATAAAGAAATATAAATATATTGTGCATTATTATTATAAGGCAGTGAGTGCCTGGTATTTTTGGAACCATGTCTGCTAGTATTTAAATTAACATGTGTAGGTATTCAGAAATAGAGTATTTACAGTAAGTAACCGGTTGTTATATAATAGATCTGTATGGTTTGCATCAGAGTTTATACTTCGCAAATGTTTGGTAACCTATTATTATTTGCTGTGGGGTAGTTAAATGCACAGGCTTAGTGAAATAACCACTGTAATACCTAATATGAGAAAATAATTTATTTTTCAGGGGACTCTATATCTCTCTTATCTCAAGATGTTAGAGAGATGCATTTTAATCAATGCCAATTGATTCCAGGTTAAAAATAGCAGGGTTGCGCCATGTAAATGTAACAAAAGGAGATTTTAAATTGAGGTTCAAGGCTGCCTACTTTATACTGTAAGAAATGTAAGAGCAGTTTGTTATAGCAGTAAGGTATAAGGCTAGAAACCACCTTTGTACAAAGCCTGCTGGGCGATCTTAGTCCAATCACTTTTTCCAGCCATAGGAAGCAGGGTCCTTATTTCCCTCTCCCTCTCCCTCCCTCCCTCCCTCCCTGTCTCTGTCTCTGTCTCTGTCTCTCTGTCTCTCTCTGTCTCTCTGTCTCTGTCTCTGTCTCTCCCTGTCTCTGTCTCTGTCTCTCTGTCTCTGTCTCTCTCTCCCTCCCTGTCTCTTTCTCTGTCTCTCTGTCTCTGTCTCTGTCTCTGTCTCTCTCTCTCTCTGTCTCTGTCTCTCTCTCTCTCTCTCTCTCTCTCTCTCACACACACACACACACACTCACACACACACAGGGAGTATATGTGTGAGAGAGACAGAGACACATACCTTACATTATTACTCTTATTCAATATATGGACTGTTTTCCCAGCTGCAATAGTAAATCCAGTTTTTTTATCATGTCATAAATATTGCTTTTTTCTTCCAAAAGCTGTCCATGTCATCAGTGTGTATATATATACAGTTGTTACATAGATCTGCTTTTATGCTTTTATTCTCTCCTCAACACATTTCAAAAGCAGCTTTCAAGATGCTTTCAAGGCAGCTTCAGTCATGGATGGGGAACCCAACCAAAGCAGTTCTCAGGAACTAGATTCAGAATTGTTTATTTAGTAATTCGACCCTTGCAAAACAAAAAAATCTTAAAAGAGTTATCTTAGTAAAGGAACAAAACATAATGTAAATAATCCGTACACAAGCATGATTAAAATTATGGACGAGTCATGCAACTCAAGATGCTAAATCTTCCTGACAAAATGGGGGATTCCTCTAGTTTCCCATGTAACATTAACAACACAGCTCTTATAGAAAGAGTTTACTATGAATGTGCCCCCCAAAACCAGCCAAATACTGCTTCAAGGGCACATCATACAATTTCAAGACAATACATTAAATATGTGGTGCCTGTTTTGGATTCCCACATAAATCTGCCCCACCTGCAAAAACTGAGAAGTCCCATTCTCACTGCCATTCTCCCAAACTATGTTAGTTTATACTTGGTGGCATTATTGGGAATTCTTGCATCCTGTCTCCAGGTGTTTCCGCTTTCAGTAATGAGGTGAAGACCTGGCATTGCCTTGATTTCTGAATGTTTTACTTGATCTTGTTCTTGGTTCTTGTCCCCTCATATTTCACTGGGTTTTAAACAAAATCTATGTGAATTATGGGGTTACTTGAATCTTGGTTGTATATATAAATTTGTATTTCTAATCCCATTTTCATTCTTTTGGTTAGCTGTACTGAATATATTATGAAGTAGAAAACTAGGATTAAGTAAATAGTTCAATAATAAGGAGAGAGCCCATTTGGTGTAGTGATTATGGTACCAGGCTAGAAACTGTGAATTATAGTCCCATTTTAGGCATGAAGCTTTCCATACTGGCCAATCAGTATTTCTCAGAAGAAAGCAAAGGCAAGCCGTTTCTGAAAAATCTTGCCGAGAAAATTGCAGGGACTAATTCCAACCAGGAGTCAAGATTAACTTGAAAGAACATACCCAAGCACACAAAAAGGCAAGCACATTCCATGCTGTTTCTAATAATACAATCAATAGGGTCAGCAAAGCTGAAGGGTGTTTTTATTTTACTTTTATACTGTATCTCCTTTCTGAATACTGATGTCAAGTTGTTTTCAAGTTTTAATTGAGATTATCTTCTCCCTGAATTCTTGCAAGTGTTTTAATTAACCACAGTCAAATAAAAGGATGCACATTCTGTCATTATACATTCATGTCATACAGACAAACCTGGATTATTCTTATGTTTTAAAATGTGGTTCACTACTAGCGGAAAGCAGCCTGTCACCCATTAAATAGTTAACAAATGGATGAGTGCATTTCTTCTTCCTCTTGTGCCGTTTCATGTAAACCTTCAAGAAAACATCTGACACTTGCCCTTATACTTTTAATTTTGATCAGTCTAAAAATACATTTGACATCTTCATTGATGGGTATTCTACTTAAGGTTTGAGAACTACTGCTGTGGTACTAACGAAATGACAAGGGTGCAAACTGAGCATCATATTAATTTACAGCAAAATCATTAGAAGCATGATTGTGACATGCTAACTTTTGACACGGAGTATCACAATGTGATCTAAATGAACTAAAATCAAACCACAGTTGATTCAAAGACAGTTCTAAACTGTTAATTGAATCTTGATATGATGATGACTTTTATAGATCCATTGTCACTTTCTAGACAAAAATGTGCTGATAATCATCTCGGGAGCCTTAAATGTTCTAAAAAAAGAGAGAGAGAGTTTTCTCAAATAGATATATCTGTTCTCTGTAATCATAATTGTGGAAATTCCTTTGCCTCCTTCTGCCATTACAGGTGACTAGGAACAGAGCCAAGAGTCTAGAATTTGTATCCCCCAAAACATTCACTGAACTCCTTTGCTTCTTCTGGAGACACTAGCAATTGTTGCATTTGCTGTAGTTGGAGTTTGGGATGAAGGTTTCCCTAGGTGGGAACCTCTGGATTCAGAAGGCAAAGAACATCAGACCTATTTCATAAGAGCATAGGAGGCTTCCCGAAAATACCACATTCTTTGGCTGATCGGAGAAGTTTTTGTTTTTTTTTTTTAAAAAAAAGGCCAGAAGAAAGCAATGGAAATCCCTCCCAAATATCATCAAGAAAATTACATGCCTGTGAAGTCATCAAAGATTTCACTGAATTTGAAGGAACATGAAACAGAATTGTGAGGCTAGCCTAGGAATTGATTTGGCCATTCTAGCAGTGGTGGGATTATTATTTTTTTTACTACCAGTTCTGTGGGCGTGGCTTGGTGGGCATGACAGGGGAAGGTTACTGCAAAAACCCTTTTCCCTCCCCACCTCACTAATCTGCTTTCCAACTCCGTTCTCCTGTGCAGGGCAACCATAGAAGACCTAGCCAATCAGCTGGGACTCGGGAAGCAGAGAATAGATGGGGGTGGGGCCAGTCAGAGGTGGTATTTACCGGTTCTCCAAACTACTCAAAATTTCCACTCTTGGTTCTCCAGAACCGGTCAGAACCTGCTGAATACCACTTTTGCATTCTAGTCAAGAAATGAGCCATGAGTAGTTCATTTTGTGCATCACTGGGGTCATTTGCCAGTCAGAAAAGCTGGCATTATGCTTTCCATTGCAGTTCACTAGCTTCGATGTTTTATTTATTTAATTTTTTATGCCTTCCATTTCTCCTACAAGGTAATATGACTGTCTATATCCGTGGTGGCGAACCTATGGCATGCATACCACAGGTGGCCCGCAGAGCCTTCTCTGTGGGCATGTGCGCCATCACCCCAGCTCAGCTCCACCGTACATGTACACACGCCTCCCACCTCCCACTGGCAAGCTCAGGTTTCTGCCATGCATGCACAGGGGCAGAGGGCATACACAGGGGCATGTGTGATGCTGGGGTGTATGTGTGGGGCATGCATGCATGCAGGGCATGTGCATGTGCGCAGGGGGCACACATGTGGACATGCATGTGCATTGCATTTTGGGTATGTGCATGCATGCACTTTAAGCACTCAGTGCCAAAAAGATTCACCATCACTGGTCTGTATGATACGATGTCATCTCCACTGGTTCAGAAGGCATGAAGAGGCATACAAAGCACATTCCATTGTGGCATTTGTTGCTTGGGATGAACATATCTTATTTTAAATAGAAATTTATTTTACTGTTGGTTGGATTTAAAAGAAGAAGTTGGGACCATAACTAGCAGTATTTCTGGCCTTTCTCATTAATAGTCACTACAATGATTTGTTATCTTATTCTGGAAACATGTCATGTTCCTCATTCTTTTGCAGTCTGCCAATTGTTCTGTCCTTCCTTTCTTGGTCTCTCATTTTATCTCTGTAATCATTACTTTTGGGGGGGATGGTGTGCTTTACACCTCATTACAACTAAGCTGGGATCATCTCTTCTCTTGCTGATCTCCAGTTTTCAACAAGGCAGTTCCACACTTACCTCCACTTAGCTGCCTTTTGCTCATGCAGATCCTCGGAGTCAAATGTTTCCCAGTTGTCACTCCCTGAGAAAATTGTGGCCATTTCCAAACTCAGCTGTTATTGACCATCTCTGCTACATTCTTGCCTCCTCTTGCAGTTTTACAATGTCTCATTACGGCTGAAAGAAAGTTTTGATTACATTTCACCTTAAGTGGAGGCAGTATCATTTAGCCAATTGTAATGAGGTCATATCCCTTTGCTGCAGTGTTTAAAACCGAGCTGATATCCTGTTAGTCTATTTTTATCAGTGTTCATCTCTTTGCAAGAACCTAAAGCAAGCTTTTCTGCAAAAACATCACATTTATGGGAAATAATTCTGCGGGAATTGGATTTGGGAGGGAAGTGACTGATAAATACCCATTATATGAAAAAGGAAATTAAAAAAAAGTTAAATAGAAACCTCCATTCAACCAAGAGGCTTGATGCTTTTGTTGGGAGAAATATCCATCTGGTTCAGTTCCAATCCAGGAGAAAGACACTGGAAACATGGAGGATGATTGGAAAGACAGTTTAATGATGAAGCAGAACCAAATGGGTTCTGGGTAGCTGACCACATGGAGTTGAGAGTGAGGGGTTTTTATATCTTCTCTTGGGCTTTGAACTTGAGCTTCCTGTCCTGTGCAAGAGCATGTATTTTATTGTCTGTTGTCAGACTCCCATGGGGCCATGTCCTAGGAGTTTGTCTGTGCTAAGCTTGGTTGAAGCCTGGAGGCTGATGTAATGTTCCCAGGAGATTGTGCAATGCGGTGAGCTCTGCTGCTAGATGGTAGAGGGCTAATCCTGTTTTGTCCTGAGGAGTCATGTCTTAATCTCATCATCCAGGAGCTGGGGGTCTTTTGTTTTGTGGATAGGATGACCTAACCTTTCTCAATGGGCACAAAATATCTGCTGGGGGCTATTAAGAAAGACTTGGGAGCTGCTTTCTGTCTCCAAGAGCACGTTTCTTTATTTTCTCCTTTAGGGAAATATAACATTTTGCCTTTTTAATATTTCCTAAAATATTTCATTCTTCCGGGAGGGGTGGCTTCCCACACTTTGCGTGTGCTCAACACCCATGAATGCTCAAAGGATCTTCTGCCAATTCTATCCTTTAGTCCCCTTTCCCCATACATTGATGGTTATCAATTTCCTCTGAAGAACGAAAGAGGCAGGAATACTTGAAGTATCCAATCCCCATCCTATTTGCATCAGCTTCCCATAGGGTACCTGAGATATTTTTTAAAAAAAATGGCAGATTTTGCTGAAGTAGAATCTCTATGAAAATTTAGCTCATAAATAAAATGGTAGACAAAGACAAGTACTCACAAAATGATCTATGACAATTCATAGTGTACATTCAGGTTAGGATGAATTTTTCATTTTTTAACTTATTCGTTTGTGTTTCTCAATCATGACAACTTTAAGATATGTGGATTTAAAATTTCCAGAATGCTGGCTGGTTTACAGTATGGGGAAAAACTGTAAGGAAATCAGAATTGATCAAACTTCATATGGAGCACCTCAGTAGGATCGTGTGTACCTTTTAACTTCTGAAAGGTGGCAAAGAATCTTTTCATCACTTTTCAAGTGCACTACATCTTTGTACTTATCCTGTACCAGATCTATTTCTCTCTGAATTCTCTCCCTCTATGAAGCTTTCTGAAAGGAACAAAAGTGATCTAAAATGGCATAGGTCTATGAGCATTCTGGAAATCACTGCAGGAAGATAAATTTGAGTACATTTGTACAAGTGAAATACACCCAGTGTAAACAAAACTTTCCAATGTTATGCTACATTTTTATTTCTGTGTATTAAATATGTTTTAAGTGGATTGATTTGCTTTATAGTATAAATTTACATTCATTAGTGTAAATGGTACATTACAATTAATTGAAAGGTAGACTATAGATTAAATACATTTAATCTAATCCAATTCAATTTGTCTGCTGCGGGGAATTATAAAAGTCAATGGTCATGGATGCACTATCAAAGACTTTCTGTCTTCAGCCCAGAGCATGTGAAAAGGGGCGGGTCTTTCACACATACATGTGGCTGCCAACATTAGTAAAGAGAATTCTTATCCAGGAGAGGAAGAATGTGCTTGTTCACCTGAAGTGTAAACAGTAGCTTAAGGTGCAGGGACATCTGTATTTTAGTCCATGGAAATAGGACAAACAAATGCTATATTAAACAGAGAGCAGAGATGGTATTCAGCAAGTTCTGACCAGTTCTGGAGAACTGGTAGCAGAAATTTTGAGTAGTTTGGGGAACCGGCAAATACCACCTCTGACTGGCCCCACCCCCATCTATTCTCTGCCTCCCAAGTCCCAGCTGATTGGCTGGGTTTTCTTTTGTTGCCTGCACAGGAGAACGGAGCTGGAAAGCAGGTTAGTGGGGTGAGGTGGGAATGGGATTTAGCAGTAACCTTCCCTTGCCACGCCCACCAAGTCATACCCACAGAACCTGCAGTAAGAATGTTTTGAATCCAACCACTGGATCAGAGTCAGGAGAAGCAAGTGTTGCTTCTAGGATTTTCATCCACAATGTTACTGTCTGAATAACTATTTCATTCTATGGTGAGGTTGGTTATGAAATAACTTCTTATCTGTTTCCTCCTTTGTCCTTGTTAAAAAAAATAGATGTTTGAAGGATAATTCATTGTTGAAATGAAAGAGAAGAAAACTATGGATGAGAGAAAAGGGATGCTGTGTTTACCGTCTCTGAAATATTCTCTTAAAAGTATCTTGCAATTGTACTTAATAGTTGAATACTTATATAAAAATAGATAGGCTTATTGAAGTATAATTCCTGATTTAAGTCTTTTTCTTTTCAGTTGTCATGTGCCTGGCTCGAATAAAAGTACAAAGGAACTGCCTGTAATTAATCTTAGTTGCAGTGACCAGTTGGAATTTATTGTTCAATGAATGGCTTAAAAAAATTGCAGTCAAGGTATTCTGATTGCTGTAGTTTCTACCCCATTAATTATACCAGAACAAGTGGTTACTTCCAGGATTTTATCACAGCAAGAATATAAGGAAAAGAGAAAATATTAACATAGCATTCGCACACTAGACTGCATTAGTGTTCTCTTTTATTACCTTGCTTAAAAAGGAAGTTACAAAGTAAAATATTGTTGCTCCTGGTATCACTTTTGATTAATATTATACATTATTCACAGGGCCAGTTGAGGTCACCTACCTCTGCTTTTTGCAAACATTCTACTATTCATTCTTTATAATTAGTATTCTGGATAAAGATTAAGGAAAGACCCTATTCATCACCATTATGCTTCTGTTTGGCTTTCCTTTTCAAAACTTGAGCATGTGGATATGTTTTGTCACAATCTCCAAAGTCTCGGGCTAAACATAGATCCTTCCTACTCCCTTTAGTCATTAGATAACCCTAAGCCTATCCTAGATAAAATAAAATATAAATATTTTACTTCATAGCAAGCTGGAAAGTTGTGGAAACAAGTCCACACATTGAACTGTGTTACAATTTCCAAGCCAGATGATAAGACATTGATTTCTATAGTACTAAATACATTGAATCAAACATTTTCTGGAAATTGTTGCAATTTCCTCAGAACTAGGCATGTTAAAAGCAGGGTTAATTCATCCATTTAAATGTAAACTGTTGTGGGCCAATTTCCAGATCAATGAATTTTTGTAGCGCTCTCTTGTTTACTAGATCTGAACCAGAGCTTGATATGGTCAAAAATGTACAGAGTGACAGAAGTGTGTTTAACTACCTTTCTTTAACTAAAAACAAAACAAGCTTTACATTTTGTTTTCTGTCTTGCTGAGGCACAAAAAGGATCCATCTACTTATTTCGCTACTTCCTTTACACTTGTTTGTCATGGGAATAGTTATTCTTATTTATGTATTATTTAATTATGCCCCACTTTTTAATTTAAGAATGAAAGAGACATATCAAATTATTTTATGGTTCTAACTCTATGGAAGTGGACAACTCAGGACTTTCCAAGGGCATCATCACACCTAGAACCAATGATCCCAACAAACATTTTTCTTAGTTTGATCATTCTTCTCCTTTTGCCTTCCATCTTTCCCAGCATCAAGATCTTTTCCAATGAGTCCTCTCTTCTCGTTTGATGGTCAACGTATTTGAGCTTGAGCTTCAGGATCTGTCCTTCCAAAGAATAATTTAGGATTGACAAATTTGATTTCCTTGCAGTTTAAAAAACTAAAGAAGCTAACTTGTTGCTAAGATATGTTCCAAAAATATTGGAATTTGTCTATGTAAGGAGCATTTTGGATTTACTATGCTGGGAGTGTTGTTAAAAATGCTGCTGTGTGTTCCTGATAAAAGACTTTAGTATTAGAGGCAAATGTTGGCTCCTTCAAATATACCAACTCTGCTTTAACTTAGTTAAAGTGTAGCCAAGATTTGAGTCATTACTTAAAAATGGAATTGTAGACTTTTTACAAAACTACCATTACTATTTCTCCTATTGATTTAACTTTTTGAACTTTTTCTTTGCATTTTTGTTGTTGCTTTCTATTTGTAGTTTATAGTTAGACAAGTTATAAAATAGTTTTTTAAAAAAAATGTAAAGTGGTTGAAAAGTAAAAAAAGGCATTTGGCAAAATTATAAATTATTGGCCTATCTTGCCTTCCAGGAACAGCTGTAGACATAATAAGAATGATGTAGTATGACAGGCTATAGAAATAATTAAATTAGAGTAAACAAATAAGCAGCTATATTTTGAAACATCTCAAGGTTCAGAATGCAAAATGAGCACAAAATAATGTTTATTTTTCTGTAGAAACAATAGCACATATGAAGGCTGCCATGTCACCAAACAATTTTAATTAAAATTTTCCATATGTTCCTAAACTGCAGGGTATCCCCCTCTCCCAATGTTTGTTAACGAAGAGCTAATTCCTAAGGCTAGGGATATGAAGGCAGTCTTGGCTGCATTTCTATTTGCTGCGGGATTTCAAGCTTTTATTAGAAATTCTTGCAGGAAATTATGGCTGAATAAATCTAGGATGTATTTGTATTTGATATCACAAATATAGTTTGGCTGGAGAAATTTTTGAGGTCAAAATGGATGACCTGATGCAATTCAACTCAAAACTTCCATTGAACTCAATGGGGTTGATCCTAAATTGCTAATTAAGTAATTTAAGGCCAAGTTGGGCTGTACAAAACATGCAAATGAGTTGCTCCATAAACTGTATCATTGACAACAAAATACCCCTCCAGTAAGGATTATATGGCTGCTTTGAAGGTTGCTCCAGTCAATCTCCATGCGTGTGTAAAGTTTGTGCATTTCATTGGTGGTCCAAGTAAAAGTGTGATCTGTGTGCCTATAACATGCAAACTTCCTTGGATGTTTTGGAAAGAATCCTTTTTATGTGTTTCACACAATCTTATCATTAAGGAATCATTAGAAGTCTTTCATAATTTTGTAGTGCTCAGATTGTTCTTCCTTTTTTTATAGTATCAAAATTTGAAGGTTAAGCTTCCCCACACTCTCTGCTTGCTGTGTTCCACTCTTTCTGCTTTAATCTGCTCTGGACTGGATCAGGACCATCCTTGACACAACATTAATAAAAATATTTTCTGAAGTTTCAAGAACTTCTATGGCAGAGGTAAGCAATTTTCCCAAGGGGCCACATGAGAAACTGGGACTGTTGTGGAAAGCTGAACTGATAGAGTTATGAAGATGAGTAGGCATGCATGCACATATGCACATATATAATTTGAAAAGAAAAAGCAGTCACTTTCAAAATAAAAGCAATACAGTTGTATTGTATGCATGGCGTACACTTATTTACATTTGATTTCTAATTTCTGATTGTTGGAATTCACTCTTGGAATGTATTTATATGCAACAACTACAGCAGTATTCAGCCAGTAGATGGCAGTATTTACAAGTTTGGATCTATGGCAGGACTGTCAAAATCATGGCCCACAAGCCATATGCGTCATGCACTGGCCACACCCATGCCCAGTTTAGCGAATGGGAAAAAAGTCCCGATACATCGCACGATGCGCCATGACAACGTGTGTTTGACACCCCTGATCTATGGTATATACTCTATACTCCTTTGTTGTAAGTAGAGTTTTCTGTTTCCTGTTACAGGTCAGCCTGACATCATCCATGGGTTCCCATTTGGGGGGCGGGGATGTTGCTACGAAAACCCTATGACTCCTGATCATGCAAGCTGCCAGCCGCGGACACTGCAATCATTTAGTTGCTGCAAGCCTCAGGCGTACCTTGAGTGATGGCAGAAGAGCTGAGAGGAAAATTGCATAGGACCGACAGTTGGGGGTGAGCTCCTCTCGGGAAGACTAATTGAGTTTGTGCCTGCCGGTCAGGACAGGCCAGGATAATTGGTTGGGGCATGCTGGGATAATTGGGGCAGGGCACATCAGGTGTATAAAGGTGGTGGGGCGGGCTAGTGATTAGCCTTGATTTTAATCTCTGTTAGCTTTCATTGTCTAGCAGCTAGTCAGTTAAGTGCTGGCACACTCTGGAGGAAGAAAAACTGCTTACATCAAACACTGTTGTGGCTGTTGTACTTTCTTTTGGTGTTTGACAGAACCTGACATTACAGCTATATGGATGAGCAGTAAAGCACATGGTGTCTGTACTCTTTGCTCTGTGGTGCTTTATATAAACAGAATTTCTAGCACTGATTGACCTCGTGCAGGCCAGACAGGAATAGCCAAAGGATTAGATATGGCCCGGGGGCTGTTCGATGCCCAGGTCTGCTTTATGGCCTGAATTTTGATACAAAGAATGTGAAGCACAACCATGTTGAAAGGCATATGCGTGATGGGTATTTTAAACCATGAGGGCATCTTTCTCGTGGAACTAACCATATCTGCCCCTTTCTTTTTCTGGCACCATCTGTCAGCTGCTTTCCTATATTTCTGCTCTCTGCATTTGATTTGGCTTCTTTGTACCTAGTTGTACCATCTTTTCATGTTTGTTTCTCTCCACTAGACCACTCCCAAATCAACCCTATTTTCTTCTGATTCACCCGTTCCATCTTGTTGCATTCTTTTTCCCCCTCATTTCCATGGTCATCCTGGAATGTGGAATGGAAGCAAGGCACTTCATTTAACCCTCAACAGCAAAGCATATTGGGCCCATCTATCACAAGTCTGACTTGATTATAGCACTTAGACTAGGAGTCTGCAACCTTAAACACTCAAAGAGCCATTCGGACCCATTTCCCACAGAAAAGAAAACACCAAGAGCCAATAATTTAACAACCGGTGTAACTGGGTGGGTGTGGCCAACTTGATGTCACTCCCACCCAGTCACCTCCTGCTCTGGAATATGGAATGAGTCTCCATGAGTGATGGGGAGAGGAGGGGAGGGGACAGCCAGTGGTGGGATCAGCTGACAGAGAGCCACAGCAGAAAGAGATGCATGTAGCTCCAGAGCTGCAGGTTGCAGACCCCTGACTGAGATAATAGCAATAGAACATAGACTTACATACTACTTCATAGTGCTTTACAGCCCTTTCTAAGCAGTTTACAGAGTCAGCATGTTGCCCTCAACATTCTGAATCCTTATTTTATTGACCTCAGAAGGATGAAAGGCTGAGTCAACCTGGAGCCGGTCAGGATCGAACTTCTGGCAGTCGGCAGAGTTAGGCTTCAATACCACTGTGCCACAATGGCTCTTTATTCTGTGTGAGACACTTCAGATTATCCAGCATAAGATTTCTTAATTTGGCTCTTACACTAGGTCACAATAATTCTGTATACAAAAGATTCATGTTCAAGCTCTCTTTGGTTTTCAGTACTGTTGTTACTACTAAACTGTTTGACCTTTCTGTTTTCTTTGGCCCTTGAGAAACATTTTAAAAGGATTAGCATGCTTATGAGCTCAATTAGAAAAAAAGTATGCTTCTATTTTTCCTTTAAAAATCCATTATATTTTGGTAAAAGCTCAGCTGCCTGATAATAACAGCACATGTGTTTGAAAAGGCCAACCATCTCTTTCCTGCTTAGGAGTTTGGAAAGTCCTCCTTGAGACTGTTTTGTGCTTTTACTAGAGGAATTTAGTGCATCTTTCCCATTTCCTTAACGAGGTATCCATCAAGGCAATTGACAATGTCTCAAATAAAAATAACAACCGGATTATTGCGTTCATCTTAATCAAGGATATTTACAAAGGAAATGCAGTTTCTGGTGCCTGACAAATGCTCTGCTGAACAAGGATTTTTTATTCCCGAAGTGACAGTTTTCTGACCAATTGCCTGATGGATTTCATCCATTTTGTTTTTATTGAAAAGGTAGGTTTTAGACTTGATGTTGAGAAAGCTTCTTGTTCACGAAGAATGTTTCTTTGGTTCTGTTTTGCACTGAGCAAAACATTAGAGAAATTCAGACCTGAACCTAATCATGTATGCACTTTGCACTCTTTCTAGGGTCTCAACATCTTTTTTGTATCCTGATCACCAAAACTGGATGTGGTATACCAGTTGTGGCTTTACTAAAGCAGTAGAAAGTGGTACTACCCTTCACGCGATCTTGATACTATCTCTCTGTTGATGCAACATTGGCTTTTTTGGCAGCTGCAACACGTTGCTGGCTCCCATTTAGATGGCTGTTCACTAGAACCTCCAGATCCCTCTCAGTTACTGCTGTTGTGATATAAATAGATACGAATGAACAAGACATGAATGGACTGCCTATTATTAAAAAAGGCAGATGGCATTCTCCTTCTTCAAAGTGACAGTGCGCTGAAACCATATAATACTTCCAGGAACCGCTGAAAACAGGTTGTATAGCAAAAACACTTGGCTTCAATGATTCCTAAAAGGATTGCACATCTTCAGTGCTTTGTTGGCTCAAGGAAGGAGAAAGTGCACACCTATATTTACTTGACTATATGAAAAAAAAATCACTTGACTCTATTAAAAAATTTAAAAAATCCTTATTTTTTTACTTTTCTGCACCTCAACCTCATAAGGATTACTTTTCAAATATGAAACAAGCATTGTACACTATCTTCTACCCCCACATTCTGCTGGAAAATAAAGTGGTCACTATAAAGGTACATTTTAGCTGACAGGCAGACAATGGGATATATTTTTTTTTAAATAATGTCTCTTTTTGGAAAAAAATATGAGCTTTTTGATGCATTTCAGAGCTACTTGACTGAACTGAAATTTAATAATGAAACTGGGGTAAATGTGTTCTTGTATCTGTGTGACTGTGAGTGTATATTTCTCTCTGTGTGTATATCTGTGCCCCCCCCCACACACACACATAGAGAGTGGGGGGGATATATATATATTGAATATGACCTTGCTGTATAAATCTAATCACAGAAGACATTATTTTCTTCCATGGCCTAAGTGAATACCAACCTCTTAAGGTGATTAAATATATTCCATACCACAATATTATTTTACTGGTTACAGCTCGAGCAGTGGTATGCCACAAAAGAACCAGCAGTAGCCTTTTTGAGGAGCTAGAAATATTTCTGTACATGATCAATCACTGTCTAAATTGTTGGAGAATCACTGTGAGTAGTTTCCAGTTTAGTTTACACCCAGCTTACTTCCAGTGAAGCTCTCTAATCAGATCAAAGCAAACATAGAGGCTGCTCGTTTCAACTAGCAAAAATATAATCTGATGTTTATTTATAAACCATAAGAAACATTAAAAAAATTAACCCCCAAATGGGGCAAAAAACAGGAAGAAATAGAAGCATAACGTGGAAGTAAGAGTAGTAAGGGCAGATTGATAATAACTATAGGTATTTGCACTCTTAATGTATATTGATCAAATGGAAGAACTTTGCAGAGCCAATGGAAACAATATCCTATTTAGCACAGACCATCACAAAGATTTTTGATTTTTCCACCTCTCACCCTTTTATGTCCATAACAATAACAGAATAGAGAAAAAAAGCAGGACAGCGGGTGATCTGTTTTCTCTTGTGCATAATACATGAAACAGTTTGATGGCCAGAGATAATTTATCCAACATGGTTGTTTTCAGGCAACATTATGTTGAACTTACTTAGACATTGAGCATTTCTGTTTACCACTACTAACTGGTGTTAAATTTAAATACAGGCATATATTTTGGGCAAAAACTGCTTATTTCATGATACAAAGCCATTAAGAATAATGATGCTACCTTGTTTAATGTATGGAGAAGATTCAACCTATTTCAGATAAAGACAATTTTAATTCTGCATTTAATAAAACTCTCTAAAATTGTAATGATGGCACCTCCCATATCCATGTATGGTCTTCTTTGCATAAAATAGGTAAAAACTCATTACTTTCCTATCTGTTTAGATTGGCTTGGTATTTGACAATCTGTTCAATCTGACGAAGACTGGTACCTGTGTGCTATGTCAGCTTCAGAAGCTTTTTGATAAAATGGATTCCTACTAATTGTTTTATTGCCCTGCAATCAATTTAATAGGTCCTATTTAAGTCCTATAACCAGACAAGGAACATATAATCTTCTGTGAACCCTACTCTAAGCAACATCCCAGCATAATGCTGAAAATCAGTTCAACAACCTTTTGAGGGCACAGGTTTCACATTCCTGGACTATTGGCTTTTCCCTGTCTCCTGTATGCTACTTTACTAACAAGATACAAAAAGTAAGTTGTCTCAGTAAGCCAAATCATATTTCAGAATTTGAGACCCATATAAATTGGGACCAAGGTTGATGTTTCTGTCTCAGGCTTGAAGTATTATAGGTTTGCTCATTCACCAACCCCTGATGTTTGAAATGGTAATAAATAAAATGGTAATGGTAATAAAGTTATTAAATTAATGTGCTACAGTTCTCAGTGCCCATTATATGTAACAGTTCTGGAAGATCCTGGCATTCTTTTTTCAAATTAATGTTTTTGCAAAATCTTATTAGCTTTCTGAGCTTAAGAGTAATATTGGACTTTTGTCTGAACTTAAATTCACAAAGTTATTTTTAAAAAAATTAGAAAAAAACCCAGAAGTTAGAATAATTTAATCTCCTAAACAGAACAGAGGACACTTCTGAAATTACTTAATTATAACTATCTAGATAGCCTAACCCCTATATTAAAGGCCTGTAAGTCCTATAATGACCTATGGTACAGAACTGTACTGACTATCACAGTCACCATTACTCAACAAATCCACTCCCCTATCAGGATTCTGGCAATTACCCCAATTAAATCATGAGTTGTGAGCCAAGCTTCCAAAACTTCAGAAGGATTTATTTGGAGTTAACATGTCCGGCACTGCCTGGGTGAATCATAATTCATATTCTCCAATGAGACATATCCATAGCCAAGAATCATCAATCATGTTCTCCAGTTAGAATTTTGCACTGCAGAAACTTCAGTCACTTAGTTACTATCTTTGAAAACTATTTATGGAATGCACTTTCAGTTTCCAACCTGCCATACTGCTCTTTCAAACCCCTTTCCCCCCCTCCCTTTCTGTTGGCAACTCTAAAAAGATCATAGAAATATTTTATGAGTTGACATCCCACTTCATAAGATCAAAAAGACTCTAGAGTAAGGGTCTCCAACCTTGGCAACTTTAAGATTTGTGGACTTCAACTCCCAGAGTTCCTCAGCCAGCTTTAAGTCAACAAGTCTTAAAGTTGCCAAGATTGGAGACCCTTGCTCTAGACACCACAGTTGCAGCTGAAATAGGCATTCACTCCATCAACTGGTCTACAGTAGTTCAAGCTTCCAACTATTAGTGAAAGAAACTTTCAATAGATAAGAATCTTGGAAGGAAAAGGAATCTTGTTGAACAGTCAGGCATGACCCACCCTATGAACTGGTTAAATTGGCTTACCAATACCATCTCATTCCATGAATGTTCACTTCCATATTTAATCTCAGATGGCCACCAAGCTAACAACATGTTCAAGAAAAGGGTTCTGGATATTAGTGCTTAGTTGAATAGAGATAGAGATACTTGTTAAAATAAAATGACTGCCTCAGTAAAAAAAAAAAAAAAGATCTTACAACTAGAAAAAATATCTAACTGTAGGGTTGACACAGGGCCAAAGAATAGCATTAACCAGAGCAAGATTTGAGCTCCTGGATTCTATGCTAAAACACTGACAATTTCATCAAGTACCTTATCCAGAGAGAATAAGTATATTTATTTATATTTATTTTTATTTATTTAATTATTTTATTTGTCAATTGCTTACAAGATAATAGGTATAAGTAAAAACATAGTTATGAATACATGGATACATATAAGAAAAATAAAAAAAATATATAAAAGAAACAATAGGACAGGGACGGTAGGCACGTTGGTGCGCTTATGCATGCCACAAACAGAGGGCATCACTCATATCCTTGTTAACTGCCAATGGTATGCTTCAGCCAGCAAACAGTATTTAAAGTCACTAATTGACAGCATAGCCTTTAGGCACCCCATTAATAAGATATTTTACTTCCTCCAAGGGACACAAACATGGAGTATAAGAAAGACTGCCAAGTTTACTGCTAAAGCTGTTCAACTGAGAGGTATCTATCTAGATCAGATTGGGACCTACTGCCAAGGGGATGATCTTACCTGATTATTTCATGGAATATTTTCTATCCCAGCGAGATATTATTTTGTTTGTTTTATTTATTTTTATTTGTCAAGCAGTTATAAGATAACAGGTATAAGTATAAACATAGTTATGAATACATGAAATGGATACATATAAGAAAAATAAAAAAGAAACAATAGGACAGGGACGGTAGGCACGTTGGTACACTTATGCACGCCCCCTACAGACTTCTTAGGAAAGGGGTGAGGTCAATAGTAGATAGTCTAAGGTTAAAGTTTTGGAGGTTTGGGGAAGAAACCACAGAGTCAGGTAGAGTATTCCAGACATTGACCACTCCGTTGCTGAAGTCTTATTTCCTGCAATCAAGTTTAGGGTGGTTTACCTAGAGTTTGTATTTATTGTGTGCTCTTGTATTGTTATGGTTGAAGCTGAAGTATTCATTATTTTACCTCACAAGGTCACAGTTCTGAAATATCAAGACATTGTTTTCTGGGTTTTTTTTTGTTTTACAAATTCTTAGTTTTCTGGGCTTAAGAGTGATGTGGCTTTTTCTCTGAAATTAATTACACAAAGCTATTTTTTTTAAAAAATAGAACAAAGCATCAGAAGGAAGAGCTATTTTCTAACAGCTAAATGGGATAGCTATTTAATATGTTGACATATTATCGGCCAAGAACAGAAAACTATTATCCTTCTTATCTTTTCTTCTACCTTTTCCTATTGGTACCTTATGATTTTATTACTTTGCTTATGCACTGGAGATAAATTCCTTGTGTGTCCAATCACGCTTGGACAATAAAGATTCTATTCTATTCTATTCTATTCTATTCTATTCTATTCTATTCTATTCTATTCTATTCTATTCAAAACTGTATCTCTAATTTTGTAGGACTTCAACTTCCATCATACCCAGACAAGAGAAGGGAAAGTGAGATAATCATAATCCCAAACACTTGGAAAACTTGCTAAAATATATTATGTTTGTAGACATTGTTATACTCTGCAGTATATCAGACATACAGATAATACAGAATCGTAACTCTACAAAAAGAATTTTTTTTCTATTCAGCTTTGTTTCGCTCTATTCTTTGTTTTTACAAAAGAACACGAATTTCTTATATAGCAGCAATTTTTAGTGCTGCTATAAAACAACTTTTAATTTAGAAAAGCAAGAAAGCAGGTTCCTAGATGGAAATCAAAACACGCTAGTAATGCACGCATGGTGTAGTTACATTGTTCTATAACAGATTACACTGTGCCAAGTTTTGTTTATATTAGTGGGAGAGATGTCAGAAAAATTGTTCATGTATAAAACATCTGAATCAAACCTTCCTTTGTAATTACAAAGCTTAAAGTACAGCAAGGATAACAATTTGCATATTTTAATCTAGAGGTGAGGGACCTCTGTCACATAACAGCTTGGCCCAGATCAGGAAGGGGAAACAGAAGAGAAGCAAATAATTGAAAGGCAATTCACAGAAAAATGAAATTTGTTTCATTGTCACTTAAGGATGTCTTCTCATCTGTCTAGAGGAGGAAAGTCAATTTACAAATGAAACCTGAAAGCTAGAAGGCCATCACAGAAAGACCAAAGGCTAATTTCCTTTTTAATAAAGAAGTCCGTCTGTGTTAGAGCTGAGCATGCTTTGGAAATGATTCAGAACAAAAATCTTTGGATTTATGCAAGCAATATACTTTTCTACTTTTCATGAAAGCAGTCTAATTCGTCTCCACCTGGCTTCTGTGCAAGCTGAAAGAAAGAAAGAAAGAAAGAAAGAAAGAAAGAAAGAAAGAAAGAAAGAAAGAAAGAAAGAAAGAAAGAAAGAGAGAGAGAAGGAGGGAGGGAGGGAGGAAGAAAAAAGGAAGGAAGGAACAAAAGAAAAGAAAATGCACCTGTTTCCAGAACTGCTTTAACTTTACTGGCTTGGCTGCTAAAAGCTTAGACATTTTTTTTTCCAAGGGAAAAAAGCCAGGAAAAAATTAGTCTGCTTTTAGGAAGAGAACAGGGGTGCTGTGTTTGTACGAGAGTCAACTCAATTCTTGCAAGTCATTTTTTCAACAAGTGTATTGCCCATGTGTGTACACGGGCCCCCTCACTTTGTATGGATTTGCTATTATGTCATTGATCTTTTTCATCCAAGAAATGCCAAAAAGTTCAATATTATGAGATTTCTGCCAGCACAGTCAGGCTCTTGCAACAAAAGTCTGTAAATATGCCAAGACTTCTTCCTACCAAAAATGCTTGAACCAACCCCTACTTCCACCCTCATGCATTTACTATCATGTTATGCAGTTGTTCTAGTTGTGTACCCTGTCTATCATTTGTTTCCAAATCTGTAGTAACTACTACTGTTAGTATGAGGTCAAAGCAACCATCCACTTTACCCACAATGACAATGAAAAGGAACGTCCCAATATTAGGAATAAAGATGGACACCTTACATCACCCCAAAACTGGTGAAGGATTATCAGCCTGGGAACAAGCTTTGTACCTGGGCAAATCTATTGTGTACAACATAGCAACAATGCTAATAAAATTCATAGTGCTGGGCTGTGTTCTTCATCTTTGTCTGCCTAATAAATGCACAAATTTTATTTCATCTGTTATTATATATTTATTAAGCAAATCTATATAGCCACCCATCTCACCAAAGATGCAACATTAGAAATCCAGTAGAAAATGTAGAAAATATGCACAAAATATACTCTACATAGAACACAGAAGAAGAAAACACTAAGTATGTGAACAATGTAGTTACTTAGTGCTTAAGAATAAGGCTCCAAAAATTTATGAGCATATTTGTCAATGCATGTGGGTTACAGAAATTGACACCATTGCCCTGTCCTCTTCTTTTCTCCCCACAGTGTCCCATTTCATGCAAATTTGTTTTATGCAAAGTTTTGAGGGAACGTAACACTTGCATGAAATGATGGAAGTGTGCTTTGATGATGGTAACAATGGTGTAACAAGGACACAGTTCAAACAGATCCCCATTTTTCAAAGGCGATAGTACTATCCTTTAAGCCCCATCTCTATAAGGTGGATCAAAAATTGCTTTCAAAGCGAGGTTTAGAGGACAATAAATACTTAATGAAACAATTCTTTATAACACTCAGCCACTGAAGGCATGAAGCCAGCAGAAGATATGAACAATAGTGAAGATTTCGCACTTGAAACAGCTGCAGCAGCTGTACCCCTGGCCCCTTCAGAAGGATTTTGTGATGATAATTGGAAGCTTTTTCTCATTCATCCTGAACTTGCCAGGAAAATTTAAGAGTCGGTGTTAACTTGTTTCATATTGGATGGAGATTATATTGTTTGAATTGCATTGTAAACCATTTTTTGAAAAAAAATTTCATTGGATGTTTGGTTGCCCTCTGAAGACCAAAGTCTTTATAAAGTTGGTAACTTTTACGTCCAGTTGACTTGCACAGAAGAGGTTTAAATGGAAGAATGTCACAATTCTGTACTATCCCTAATTTTCAGGAATAAAAAAGGAGAAAAACACAAAAATGTCCTTCCTGTAGCTAAAATGAAGATGTTTTAATTTTCAGTATGTGAAACTACTTATAATCCTTCCCTAAAATGGACAGGTCTTACTGATAGGAAGCTTATGCAGAAATTTTGCTAAATGTAAATCTTCAATAAGACTAATAGATTTATTATGTAGACAGCTGGTATATATTACATATGGCTATATTACAGATGTAGCTATATGATGTTGATTTCTTTTTAATACAGAGAATCTTTATTTCAATATGTATGCTGCCTTTCCAAATAAATATTTTGAAATCACGGTTTAAATTATTCAAACTAAAAAAGAAAGTTTTTTTTTAAAAAAGCATATAACTAACAGTAATTTCTAAGCCACAAAAAGTAAAACAGCACATATTCAATTAATTAAATTGTTCTGTAACTATTTTGGATGGATGCATTTAGCTTATTAAGACTTTTTTAATTATTTAGATACTATTGACTTGGGTTTAACTCTTGTAAAAAAGCCCAATCTTTCTCTTCTCACCTTGCCTGTCATAATTTATTTATTAAGAATGTTTCCATGCTGCTTCTCATTTCTAATAATGAGAATTCCAGACTGAAACATCTGGACCACCTCAAACTTCTTTCAGCTCGGAAAATTTATTTCTGAAAACTATCAAACTGCCTCTCTGGGTTAAAGTTCATCTATCCATCCTTGAGTTGTTCCTAACTAGTAATCCTTTCATAAGCATGAAGCCAGTAAATCTTATTTATTTGATTTTATTCCATTTGCACATCATCCAACAATTCTGGGTAGTTATCCATATTCATGATGTACAGGCACAGTAAGGAAAAGGATTGATAAATTCCTCTATTCCTTTATTTTCCTCCCTACAATAATTCACACATACCCCAGTACACGTAGTTGCAAAAAAATTTTAAAAATAAAATGCCCCACACCTGGAACTAGACTTTCTTTTTTTCTTTTTAAAATATTTTATTAATTTTCCAAAGTTTAAAAACATAAAATAAAACTAGATGCATTGTTATCAACATCAAGACATCATGTTCATGTACGTTTTTCAATATATTATTACTTATTCCATTACCATTACATTTTACTCTTGTTACAAATCAATGTATTTCATCTTACACTTCAATCTTTTCTATAACATATATACATATTTACATACTTCCTCATTCTTTTCCTAATTGCCATTTTCTTTTCTTTTTATTTCTAAACCACTCATACCAAGCATCCCATGCTCTATAATATATTGAATCTTTTTTGTCTTTTAATTTCAACGTTAGCCTGTCCATCTCTATACAGTCTATTATTTTCTTTATAACCATGCCCTCTGATTGTATCTTTTTCTCCTTCCAAAGTTGAGCATATGAAATCCTTGCAGTTTTAGTATATGTAATATAATGTGAAGTAGACTTCCAATTGTAACTTAGCTTCCTCCTGTGCCAAACAGAACAAATAGGTCTTCCATATTTTTCTGTAACGTGTAACCAAGAAGGTCAAAGCTGGCTGATCTCTACTGAGAGGGAGTTTCAAAGTGTGAAGATACCCACATCTGAGGCCTTGAGGGAATCAACTGTGTTTAAACCTGAAGGTAATTGATTCTCTTTGACCTTCTTCGCACGCAGATAATACCGGAGGAAATGAGATAACTGGAGATAACAGAATAACCAGGTCTGGAGCTATATAGGATCTTACAAGTGAGAACCAACATCTTGCTCACCAGATGCTAAATGCAAGTGATGCAACCAAAGTGATAGAGTTACCCATCACTGCCTAGACTCTTTCCTAGTTGTAGCTTCTGAGGAGTGCTCTTCAAGGGCAATCCCATGTAGATGCATTGCAGTACAACTGGAATTCAATTACAGGAATCCTAACAGGAAGGAAATTCAGTTTAGTCAACATAAATGCACAGTTTTCCCATGTTTTCTTCAATGAAAATAATTAGACAGGTAAATTCATAGTGTAGCCCCTGCAAAAAAAGAGTACACTTATTCATTTGATATTTTTGCTCACAGTAGTATAAAGACACTTGGGAGCTTACAATCATTGCAATTAAAATGTATTGGAGAAATTCAGCTATGTAGTAATTAACAATCAGTAATGACCCCAAATTAAATCAAAGATTGAATCAAATTAATCAATGCAAATAGAAATAGCAATAGAAATTCCTGACATTTAACAAAGAGTTGAGTATCACTGTCTTAAAAAATAATGGATTGCGCTCGAATCCTAAAGAAGATACACCTTTGGTGTGATTTAACACACAGTCCCTAACACAGATGGTTAATGGAAAGAAAAAAAGGAAAACTGGTTTCTATTTTTTTTTTTTTAGTTGATGCAATCTTAAGGAACTAAACACTGAAGACAAAAATTGAACAAATTAAAAAACAGAAATTACTACTTGCTGAGAGCTTGAATGATTCTAATACTAGACATTCTAAATAGCACTTTGTATTTCAATATCTTTTTTTTCCCCTCAGAAGAGGAGGTGGGATGGTTAATTTGAATTACAAAAAAAAAAAGAAAAGCCCTGCTATAACCCCCACACATCAATTTACCTGTGAACAAAAAGATTCACACAGAGAAAATGGGATTTGGAACTATTTGATAAATTACTGCAGACTACTTGAATATTCCATTAGCAAAATAATAGCTCGTTATGGAAACCAGAAGAATGTAGTGTAATTATGATAGCACTGTCCCCCCATGAAGGGGTGAGAGGAATGCAAATGCTAGAACTGATAGTTATTTAAAAACTGTGGTGATAAGCTGCAAAACAAGCAGAGGAGGGGGCTTCATAAGGATTTCTCCAAGGCTAATTCTTCTCACTGGTGAATATTTTCTAGGAAGGTGAAGGTCATGCACCAGAGTTGCACCCTCATTCTTTCCTTTTCTCCAGGAAGACACACTTAGGTACATACAGCTGTCTGTAAGCCACAGAGAAATAGACACCACAATGAAATAAAAATCTAAAAGAATTAGTTATGGACAGAGAAGGATCGATTGAACGATGTGAGAGAGTGAATGTATCCAAGGTTTAAGTGGCAATGTCTTTTCCTTGGGGAAATAAGAATCATCTTCAGACCCTAAATTCTCACTTGGCCCTTTTAAATTACTAATAGGCAATGCACTTAGTCTTCCTAACCACACACATACAGAAATTTTGATGTGTGTGTATGTGTGTGTGTGTGTGTGTGTGTGCGTGTATAAAACGTTGGTACCATAGGAATTTGGGGATTGTTTGTTTTTTTCTCTCTTGAGCTAGAGACACACTTTGAATGTGGAGGAAGAAATCCAGTATTGGATCCCTTGTTTAATTAAATCTGATAACTGGACTTCCCTGCTTAAACTAGTGAGAAAATATAGGGATGGCATAAATAACCCCCTTCCCAATGCTCACAGTTGAGGCCTGTTTGCAGAAGGTGGTGAACTAATCAATCAACAACAAAAGGATCCTCCCTTGTTCTTTGTTTGCTGAGCTTTTGGACAATTATGATTGATAACTTTTTTTCTGTGGGTGTAGCTCTCTTCCATCATGGAACGTGTGGGATTTAGCCTGACTCTGGTTCAAAGGAAGACATCGCAAAAAGGATCAAATCGCTCCTATTTTGTGATGGGCTAACCTGCGTTGGAAGGGGGAAAGGCAGAGTTAGTTCTTGACAGAGGGTTTTCATGTATCAATCTCAAGTAGATGGCTTCCTGGCCTGAAAGTCAGTGAATGGATTCACACTGTACTCTTAAAGATAGTTTGTTTTAAGCATAGCATGTTGAGTTAGGAAGACTGGTTGAGTGTGTGGTTGAGTGTGTGCGTGTGTGTGTGGAAACAACATACATATACATGCACAGAGAGATAGAGAGGGAGGGAGGGAGGGAGGAGGGAGGAGAGAGAGAGAGAGGGAAGGAGGAGTGGGGGAGAGAGAGAGAGAGACTAAAGAATGTTGACAAAGGAGGAACCTAAACCAGTCAGGTGGTAAATGACATGTTGCAATACAAGATCCACCACTTTAGTACAGGTAGTTCTCAACTTACAATAGTTCATTTAGTGACCATTCAAAGTTACTGTCAGGCTTCAATTTGGTAAGACGAATCTTCAAGACTCGAGGGCCAGCTGAGAGTTACAACAGCACTGAAAACAGTGACTTAAAAAGTGACTTATGACCGTTTTTCATGGTTGCAACCTCCCCAGCATCCCCATGACCGTGTGATCCAAATTCAGATGCCTGGCAACTCGTTCATATTTATGACAGTTTCAGTGTCCCGGGTTCATGTGATCCTCTTGCGACGTTCTGACAGACAAGCAAAGTCAATGGGGAAGCCAGGTTCACTGAACAACCAGGTTACTAACCTAATAACTGCAGTGATTCACTTAACAAATGTGGCCTGAAAAGCCATAACGTGGGGCAAAACGCACTGAACTGATTTCTCACTTAGCAACATAAAGTTTGGGCTCAACTGTGGTCATAAGTCAAGGACCACTGGTGTGAATTTCAACACTGCACATATGTTCCTAAGGGATGGGGCTTGCATTGCCAATGACCCATCTACCCTCTTGCTCATCTTCACCAACCCTGATGCAGATTATCCCTTATTTACTGTATCTCAGTGGCTTGGTTTGTGGGGTGCACAAAACTGAATCTTAGAATAACAGAGTTGGAGGGGACCTTGGAGGTCTTCTAGTCCAACCCCCTGCTTAGGCAGGAAACCCTACACCACTTCAGACAAATGGCTGCCCAATCTCTTCTTAAAAACTTCCAATGTTGGAGCATTCACAACCTCTGGAGGCAAGTTGTTCCACTGATTAATTGTTCTAATTGTCAGGAAATTTCTCCTTAGTTCTAAGTTGCTTCTCTCCTTGATTAGTTTCCATTCATTGCTTCTTGTCCTGCCCTCAGGTGCTTTGGAGAATCGCTTGACTCCCTCTTCTTTGTGGCAGCCCCTGGGATATTGGAACACTGCTATCATGTCTCCCCTAGTCCTTCTTTTCATCAAACTAGACATACTCAGTTCCTGCAACCGTTCTTCATATGTTTTAGCCTCCAGTCCGCTAATCATCTTTGTTGCTCTTCTCTGCACTCTTTCTAGAGTCTCAATATCTTTTTTACATCATGGCAACTAAAACTGGATTCAGTATTCCAAGTGTGCCCTTACCAAGGCATTGTAAAGTGATATTAACACTTCATGTGTTCACTTCACTGAAATGAAAGTGATCATGATGTAGCTTATGACTAGATGGGAATCTATATCACTCCAAGTATATCCTTATTCTAACCATGAAGTAGACTCATAAAGGCTTCGATTTCACCTGAGTTAGTGTATTCCAGATATGCATTTCCTTTAATGAATTAAAATACCAACCCGGGTTGCTAGTGTTAACACAATCAATTCTTAAATAAAAGTTTTCCAGGCAAATGTGTACCTGGATAAGGCTAGAAAATTTGAATTTCTATGTACTCTTAAAAACATTCTCTGTAAACAGAAAATTTAAATTCTAGTCTGTGCAAGAAGATAATGAATGGTTCTTCCATTAAGGAATTGTACTAGCTTTACTTGTATAGAAGAGTGGATCACAAGTAGTCCTTGAGTTATGACCACAATTGAGCTGAAAATTGCTGTTGTTAACCGAATTTTGCCCATTTTGTTGACCTTTTTGAATGAATGAATCACTGCTGGTGTTAAGTAAATATATGTGGTCATTGAATGAATCTGGCTTCCCTATTGACTTTGCTTGTTAAGAGTCAGCTATGAAGATTACATATGTGGAATCATATGATCCTGGGACAATACAACCATCATAAATACATGCCAAGCACCTGAATTTTTATCATATGACCATGGAGCATGGTCGCTGCATGTAGGCATGAGAAGGGCGCTACAGAAAGAGGCAGAGCTGGTGGGCGCATCAAACCAGAGGCCTTTAGGAGAAGCGCACTGTACAGAGGCAGAAGAGAAGTGGGCAGGCGCTGCTCTCATGTTTCTTCTGCTTTCACCTTGTTGGGGCTGGAGGTGCTCGCTGCCTTGAGTTGCCCTCCTCGCTTTATCCAGTGTCAGAGATGGCATCTTAGGAAGCCACGGTTTAATTACGGCATTCAGCACATGATGGAATCCTCTTTCTTTGACCACCTTTCTTGGGGTAAGTGAGAGCATCTGGGCAGTGGTGGGTGGGTCAAGCTCTGTAATAACCCAGGATGGGATACAAAACAAATACAGTCACAGAAAACAGGTGAAGCCCCTTTTGTTCCTTCACTTTGCTTCCAAGCTCCGAATATTCTTGATGGAAGACAAAAAAATTCCCACACGAACAGTTACAAGAAGAAGGAAAAAAGCAACACAAACCAGGCAAGATAAAGGCTGGAGGACGTCCACAGATAACACACACTGGGAAAGACGCCAAACTCAGAGAGGAACCATAAACTAGAGATATTTCCATGCTTTGTTTCCAGCGTTCTCCTGTACGCATGTCCAAACTCTTATTCAGTTGTCACACCTGCAGCCCATGAAGAGGATCAAGGCCCTCTCCTCCTGAGGAGACCACATCTCTCCCTTATTGTCTCCTCCCTGCATGCCCTAGGATGGAGAGGGGATGGGCCTGGGTTTTCCTCTGACTGCTCAGCCAGCCTCTGCCCTTCCCCAGCCTCCTCCACAACCTCCAGAGCCACTCTTCCACTCCCTATCAGCTGTTCCTCCTCTCCCTCAGAGTCAGTCTCCACCAGGGGCATGACAAGCTCTTTGGCACAGCACTGCAATGGAGAAACGAGCAACACAGCAGCCTGTGTGAGGGAAGGAGGAGGCCACTTTCCCTCTTTCTTCCCCCTGCTCCTCCTTCTCCCCTCATGCCGTCTGCTTCATTTCCCAAGTTTCCATTACAGATAGAGAATGTGGGGGGATTATCAACTGGTTCACCCAAGGTCAGGTTAGCTGTCGTAGGAGGCTCGTCCCACATGTGCAGTGGAGCTGGAGGATGGGGATGGATCACGCCTCCCACAACAGCCAACCTGACCTGGGCAAACCGGATGTTAAATTATTTGAATTTCAACACTGGTCATAAGTCACTTTTTTCAATGCCTTTGTGACTTCGAACGGTAACTAAACAAATGACTGTAAGTTGAGAACTACTTGTACTATTACTATCAGAAATAGCAATATCACTTAGACTCATATACCGCTTCACAGTGCTTTACAGGCCTCTCTAAGCAGTTTACGGAGTCAGCATATTACCCCCAACAATCTGGGTTCTCAGAAATGCAGCTCTGAAAATTAAATTAACCCAAGAAAGCAGCATGAGGGAATTGTTGACAGGCTAACCACATCACAGTTTTGGGGCTTAAACTCCTCGGGACATTTTTCTAAAAATACTTGTGGAAATAGCTACTCCATATCAATATTACAAATGATATGCATTGCAGAAAAGAACTTGTCAATTTTCTCCACTATAAATAGAAATGTTCAATATGATGGGTTAATGAAAATGTAACAAATAGCCCTCCTGTTGCTCTTTCCAGAAAATGAGTAGTCATATTTCTTCAAGACTGCAAGAATTTAAGCTTCCTCTGTGAGGTGCCAGAATGTTAATGCGGCTTTCAATAAACTACCTAGGAAATCTAAACACTGCTAATCAAGTCATTTAGTCTTTTAAAGTTAAATGCTGCTGTAAGAGAATGCAAGGTATAATTAATAACTCAAGCTGGGAGAGTGTGGCTGTTTTTATTTTTTATTTTTTTAAATTTTTTGGTAATGATACATGATTCTTTTTTAAATCAGAAAATGAAAACTTCATCTGTTGTGAAATATGTAAACTAGGTAAAAGCTACTGAAAAGAAGCACTGTGAAGCGGTATATAAGTCTAAGTGCTTTTGCTATTTTGAGAGCTTGTGGAGTGGCTGATTGAACATTAGTATGGGATAAAATCATGCAAGACTCTTTCAAGGATAAATTGACTTAAATTCCTGACAAAGAGTGCGGTAGAAATAAATAACCCACCAACAAGGTAACTTGTTTGGCGCCAAAAATCCTAATATTATTAGGCATTCTTTAAGGAAGATAAATAAATGGTGGGAATCTTTCATCCTTATGAAACATGTTTTAATATATTTACAGAATAGAATATCTGTTGCTCTGGAATGAACTACTGGGTCCTTGATGCTCTCTGAACTTGATTGTTTTCTTACAGACATTTCATTACCCAAGAAGGTAATGAACATCATTAGTGCTAGGAGGGTTTGCTCTCATTTTATAACCTAGTTCAGCAGACCCCAAGTTTTCCAGCTTGACGGCATGGCCCGGTTGGGAGGGAAGGCATGTGAGTGGTAGGCATATATGTGTGCGCACAGCTGCATTTGCATAAGCACAAGCTGTCTCCACTTGTCTGAGTGGAGCTTCACATGAGCATGCTTGACTTTCTTTCCTGCAGCCCAGTTTTGAACAGGCTGTGATCCAGTAGTGGGTCACAGCCCAGTGGTTAGGGGCCCCTGTCCTAGTGGTTTGCCCTGTCAGTGTTGTTGGGAATGGTCTTGGTAATTCCTTGATAGGGGTATTGTTTGCTTCTTAATTGTTGGTCTTGTGTTAATCTTGATATTAATCTCTGCTCATCTGGGTGCTGGTAAGGAGATTTTTGGTCTTTTTGTTTTACTTTTTGATTGTCTCTTTTAAATGGTATGTAGATGTTGTTTTATCTCTATGTACCTGTTGATGGCTGATTTGTCTGAGTACCTGGTTTCCAGGAATTCTCTAGCTGAACTTGGCTTGGACCAGGATGATCACAGTTTTCCAGTTGAAACTATGGTAGGTCTGTCCATGTGTTGTGAAACTAAGGAGTGTTCATCATGTCATCTGACTGCTAGTTTGTGTTCGTGGATGCATTATAGCACTTAGCAATAGCACTTAGACTTATATACTGCTTCACAGTGGTTTACAACCCTCTTTAAACAGTTTACAGTGTCAGTATATTGTCCACAACAATCTGGGCCCTCATTTTACTGACCTCAGAAGGATGGAAGACTGAGTCAACCTTAGACTTATTCACAGTGGTTTACAACCCTCTTTAAACAGTTTACAGAGTCAGTATATTGTCCCCAACAATCTGGGCCCTCATTTTACTGACCTCAGAAGGATGGAAGACTGAGTCAACCTTGAGCCTGGTGAGATTCGAACTGCCAAACTGCTGGCAGCCGGCAGTCAGCAGAAGTAGCCTGCAGTACTGTCTAACCACTGCACCACCATGGCTCTTATTATGCCAGTTCTCTGTCTATTTGTCCTAAAAATTGGCTGTTGCAGTCCTGTATGTTGTAGGACCATTTTACTAACCTAACAACTGCAGTGTTATACTTACCAAATGTGAGAAGAAAGGTCATCAAATGGGGCAAAATCCACTTAACAACTGTTTTGCTCAGTAACAGAAATTTGGGGCTCAGTTGTGGTCATAATTCAACCTGCAGCAAATCTAAGGGCAAAATCCTCTCCTGGCATTATATTATCAGCAAACAGGGAGAGATGAATGTCGGAAGGATAAATCAATGTGAAGATACAGCTAAGGGCTGAATGCCTGCCTTATAGTACTCTATTGCCTTTCTATAGAGATTTTCAAATTTTGTGATGTGATGAACTGCTAAAATTAAATTTTCTATGGAACACTCCCCTGCACAATAACATTATTAACAATGCAAATGGCTAAACAAGTGAACTAATGTTACCAGTAGCTGTTGAGTGGTGAGCTTAATTCTCTATTCCCTTCCCAGCTCTGAGAAGTGAGTGCTGTGTGATGCAAGCCCCACTCAGCCCTTATGCCATCCTGCCGTGGTGTCCTCTATTTTTTGCCTTCCCAGAAGTCAGGAGTCTGCAGAGCTGCTACTCCCCGATTGCTCACCTTTCCATTGTCTACTCTTCCCCATTTGCTTAGATCACTTCAAGAATTGCAACCGTACCTTACAGAACAAGAGAGTTTAATAATTCCCCGTGCCCATTGAATTCGAAGTCTTTTATCTCTAGGCGAGTTACATTTTCAGAGTGTGGTTTTCTAAAATTACCTTTGGTTTATTGTTGTCAGTTTATTAAAAATGGAAGGAAGCGCAGTGATTTATTATTAAAATTCCACTGTAATTACTTCTGCTCTCATCAGCATCACAATTAAGTTCAATACCAAATACTTTAATGTTACTAAGATTAAGATACTAATAGCTATTAAATTCTGGCCAACATAATCTGTTATTAAATTAAGCAATGGGCCATGGCTAACTGATTATGATAATAGATATAGTCATATCTCTAGTGAATAGAGAGGCATAGAGATAGAGAGATTTGTAGGAGATTGGATTAAGATCTGGTTAAAAATGGTAACTCTGATAGCATTGACTAAGCAATATAATTGAGGGAACTGTATTTCTGTAGAAAAACTACAGTGCCTGTGCACGTGTTATACATGTCTGCAACATACATTGTACACAGAGAATATTTCACTCTCACAACCTTGTTTTACCTGTACAGGTAAGACCCTGCAACATATACCGTATTTCCTCCCAAATAAGACCCAGTCTTATTTTCTTTGGGGCTTGAAAATAAGTACTCCCACTTATTTGGGGGAAGGTTTTTTTTTTTTAAATGCAGGAGGCAGCGAATGCAGGGGCTAACAGGAATGGGGGAAAGCTACTCTCTGCTTGCCCATGGTTGCAATGGACCAAGCTCTCAACATGCCTTGGCCTCCACCCGCCCAGCCTGCTTGCATAGATGCTGCTGGGGCACTTTTCGGCTGTGGCAGGTGCCGTGCAGGCCACCAAGCAACTGCCCATGCTGCTGCTGGCCTCACGGGGGCTCTTTGCCTTCCTGGCAGAGAAGGTGGAGACCTGGGTGTGCTGAGACCTTGGCCGTGATTGAGGCTGTGGCCAAACAGACAGTGAGATGGAGAAGACAAGGTCAGTGGCCCAAACACCTTTCACCCAGAGGGAAACAAAGCTTGATGTGCTTGCAAACAGAACATTTGAAATGGAGCTAATAACTCTGTTTCAAACCATTCCCTTCGCAAGCACACAAAGCTTTGAGTCTCCATCATTTCTCCATCTGGGCAAAAAGTATTCAGTCGCCTTTGGGGTGCTTGGGAATGGAGCGGTAATTCTTGGAAGCTTATTCTGAAAACTGTAAACCATGTGTAGGAATTATGGTGTTGACATATAGAGAAAGAGTGATGACTTGGGAAAAGTTGTAAATTCATGATCATCAACAGGGATGAGTTTTTTCCTTCCAAATTTGTTTTGCAAAAACAAGCAAAAAAAAACACAGAACAGTGATCCAGTCATTTCCTCAAATTCCTGAGTTTTATATCTCCCTTAGGCTCTCAGAAGCTGAAGGAAATGAAAATTGACGAAACTTTTCTGTGGCCTTGTTCTACACAAATGGCTGAATTAAAATTTCAGAATGACTTCAAATTTAAACTTTCTGTCTGGTTTAATTTCTTCTTTTTCTTATCATCGTTATCTGCATCATCTAAGGGATATCCTATTTATGCTAGAATGTATACAGCTGTATATATATATTTGGTGTGTTTTTTGAATATATATATATATATATATATATATATGTGTGTGTGTGTGTGTGTGTGTGTGTGTGTCTGTGTGTCTGTGTGTCTGTGTCTGTGTCTGTGTCTGTGTCTGTGTGTCTGTGTGTCTGTGTGTCTGTGTATATGTGTATATGTGTATATGTGTATATGTGTATATATGTATATATGTATATGTATATGTCTTTGTGTCTATGTGTCTATGTGTCTATGTGTCTATGTATATGAATATGTATATTTCTTTAGTAATTTTGGAAATTTCCTGGCATGAAAGGGAATTGAAGAAAATGGATTTTAATATTGAGAAAATAGCTGGGTATCACCATGAGAAATATGAATTATATATTATTTCTAAATAACTATGTTAAGACAATGGCATGTCAACGGCAATCTATGTCAAAATTGAACGGCCCTTTCTCAACAGGGGGGGTGAGATGCAATATCATCCATCTCCAGTCTACAACACAGTCCTTTCAACAAGAAGACTCCACACCCATTTGCACCACTCAGGTGACCCTGATGACATAGATAAACCTCCAGGTGGCCTCAATGACTCTCTAAAAGAATGCAAATGACCAACTGTTTGCAAAGAGTATAAATCCTTCCATTCCCCACTATCCAGTCAGAGCTGAAAAAGCTTCTTGGGTGAAAAGTAAATATCTTCAAAGAAAAACAAAAACAAGAGTGTCCAGTTGCCTTTTGAAAAAGCACCTTTGGGACAACTATGACCTGGATGACTGAGAATCTCCATAGACATGGAATGAAGTTAAAAAAGATATGCTAAGATGAGGGGAATTACAGTTGTCGTTGTAATTGTAAAAATGGAAAGATTTGGCAAGATTTGCTGTATGAATTGTATCCTTTCCCGAACCATAGATTCCTTCTCATGGTCTCTCATGCATGTGCAGTACAGTATAATACATGAGGTTGTCCTTGAAGACCACTTGGATGGAGCCTAATGAATAAGCTTGCACTGGTTGCCAGTAATTTTCTGGGGGGTAATTCAAGGTGTCACTAATTATGCAGAAAGCCATTCATGGCATAAATCTAGATTGATCAGTGGATTTCAGAACTAGAAATTGGGAACGTGTCCTCCTCAATCTTTTAAACAAATAACATATTTGAACAAAGTACGTGGCATCCAATTGTGATGACACTGACTGTTTCCCTTGGAAATATTTAATTCTTTTATCTAGGCTAAATTTGGCACAGCTACTTTGTCAGGGAGGCCTTACAGAACACCAGGTTGGGAAAAGCTGTAGTGAGTGTGTTTAGGATTGTGGCTGTAAAGATGAATGTTATGGCCCATAGCAACACATCACTCCAGCTTTATAGGAGTGGTTTTTTTCAGTGACTAAGACATTTCAATATGCTTTCTAGAAATAGACAGACCTTCTTTTATTTAATATCTAACTGTCACTTTCTCACTTTCTAGCCTTTCCTACCTCACCAGGCTCAAGGTTGACTCAGCCTTCCATCCTTCCAAGGTGGGTAAAATGAGAATCCAGATTGTTGGGGGCAATAGGCTGACTCTGTAAACCACTTAGGCTGTAAAAGCACTGGGAAGCATTATATCAAGTCTAAGTCTATTGCTATTAGCCATTTAATTAAAAAATGAATACCCAAAGGAATGGAAAACTTAAATGTAAAGCTTCATTATTCTAAGTCCTACTCACAGTTACGTAATCTCATCTCTCTTTATTATCTGCCATCAAGTTGTTGACAGTGCTTAGTGACCACACAGGTAGACCTTTTCCATGAATTTCCATCTCCGTTACACGGCACGAGCCAGGGAAGCCGGCGCTCCAGCCATAACAAGCCAACTGCTTTCATGCCTTGTGATCTCCATGACTGCCTCATGGAAGCTTTCAACTTTTGTCCCTTTGTTCAGAGAAAGGGAGGGGATTTTTTTTTTTTTTTTTTTGGCATTGCAACTTTTGCATTACCATGTAATACTGGGTATGTATCCACAGGCAGCTGGCGGAGAGCTATTTAAGCTGGGTGCTGAACTAGGCACAGACACTGACAGGCAGTAGTTAAGCTGCTCTTATCTTTTTTCCTCCATGTCACTGATAATGATACTGTAATTCTCAGTAAACTCAGATCTTTTGGCTGTGTTTTGACAGCAAGCTTGTTATTCCAGTGGTCTGCCCTTTTCTCCGACTATGTCATTTCCGTTGGTGAGGTCTCTTGTCTCCCATCCTTTCATTTGTTTTCAGGGCATTGGAAACAAGCCTTCCCCTTCCCCCAACTTATGTTTTCTTGCAATCTCTCTTTTTTAAAAAAATTTCACTAGTATGTATTGCTCAGACTAAAAGGAATTGTTCTTTTGTGAAGAACTGTGGGGCAAAGCAAACTTGGGTATCATTCACTGACATTATTGTGTGCGTTAACGTAGCTTTAAAGAGGGGGAGTAGCAGCGGTGGTATGCTGCCCGTTCGCACCGGTTCTAGTGATCTGGGAATGCCAGTTAGCAGTTGGCCCCACCCCACCCCCACCTTTTCCTGTCCGTATATTTCCTTTGTTTGTAGCTCAGCTGATAGGCAAGGCAGACCAGATGGCCGTGCCTCAGCTGTTTTACTCACCAGCGCTGATGCTAAGGTACATTTTCATGCTTAAAATTGCCCATTTTAGAATGTTCCATGCGCACCCACAAAAAACGGTAATAAAATATTTTGAATTCCACCACTGGTAAGTAGGGCATACCCTTAACCAAGCAGAGAGGCCACCAGAGAGCATAGTTCTGCTTCCAGAATATGAAAGCATTCTCAGCTATGATCTTACAGTCACTATAAAGCAATTTTTTTATTTTTTATTTTGTCAAGTGATTATAAGATAACAGGTATAAGTATAAACATAGTTATGAATACATGAAATGGATACATATAAGAAAAAGAAACAATAGGACAGGGATGGTAGACACGTTGGTGCGCTTTTCTACTTCATAATCTTATCCTGTTGAGAATAGCAATAGCAATAGCACTTAGACTTACATACAGCCTCACAGTGCTTTACAGCCCTCTCTAAGCAGTTTACAGAGTCAGAATATTGCCCCCAACAATCTGGGTCTTCATTAAGTAGGCTGGTAACTAGAACGAACTTCTAAACTTCAGAAAAGTTTATCCTGATGAAGTGCTATCCTATTCATTTTAGTGCTTCACCAAATATTCCTGTAGTAAATGAAAGTATATTTTCACTGTTAAAGTAAGCCATGTAGGTAGGCTTCTTTGAAAAATACCTGGCAGAATATTTGTCACTAAGAATAGGCTTGCGAAGAGTACACATCCCATTATGCATTTTTTTCAAATAATTTTATTGATAATGTTAAATGAAAAAAGACAATATAAATTAAAAAAAAATACAAATGGAAAAATACAAGAAAAACGGGGTATGTATGAAACAGCAAAGAAAAAACAAAAAAGAAGTGATTTCCTCCTTTATCCCAAAAGAAAAAAATAATTTTAGTAGCTTATCACTATCTCTAAATAAAATATAATATTTCTTTTCCCTTCAAATCGATCTTTGTCAGCAAAAATTCAGCAAGGATAACTGGATACACTATTTCCCTCTTTTAACCTTGATTAAGCAAGCCAACTTTATATACCCCTCTCAATTAAAAAAAGTCTTTAACTCCTTCAAAAAAAAAAAAGTCCCAGAGATAATTTGCTAATTATCTGTGTTTCAAGCCAAAAATCCTCCAGGACTTTAACAGAGTTCTTTTGTATCAATAAGCAAAGTTTATCCTTTGGTTTGTTGCTTCCAAAAATGTCTTTCCAAGTTTTAGCAGAGCTTTTTTGGATATACATGAGAAAAAAGACTTATCCAAATCAGTTTCCTGATTTAATATCTGTTCATCTCCTTTAGGGAATAAGTTATTTAGCAGATCCATTTGTATCCCCTTCAAATTAATTTCTTAGACATCCATCAGAGCTTATTGTTGTTTTACAACTTTATTAGAAGAGTTTGATCCATTCTGTCCAAAAGCTTGGCTGAGAATTATTCAAAAATTTGCACAAAGGATTTCAGCTTCATTTTCTTTATCCTCTGGCTTTAGTGTCCAATCCTCAAGATGTCCTTATTATGAAACAAAACAAAATACAAAACAAAAACAAAACAAAAGCAATCTCCATTTTTCCATGAGAAAATATCTTCTAAATAATTCAAAACTATAATTCCATATCCCTCTGGATTAATCTGTTGTTAATTTTCAAAAATCCACATACTAACTAGCCTTTTACTGCATAGTCCAAAAACACATGTATTATAAAACTTTTAAAATGAAATTCACACCATTGGCTTTTAAAGAGGTAACTGAAAATCAGAGAACAAGTAATTTCCAAAAGTGATTAGAAAAAGGAAGCATATGAACACAATGTCTTTCAAAGGCACCAACCATGGTTGGAGCAAAATGGTTATTTCTTCATCTCCCAGAGCTCTAAACCCTTTGGAGACAGCTGTTTTGCAATCTCATCACAAGGAACAGCTATCTGGAGTATTTGTGGGCAAACTCAGTTCCCCTCCTTGTCCAGAGAGAAATTATGAAGAGCCATCTTCAGTCTGCCATTTCTTCCCTGTGAGTCTCGGAAATGTGTTTAATTCCCAAAGCCCTTCATGTTCTGAATTTTCTGTTCCAACTATCATGAGTTTTTGAAAGTTTATGGGTGGCAAGAATGTAGAACTCTCTTTCCTTTGTTCCTCAAGACTTTTTTTTTATTTACTACTTATAGGAATTATATATTACTTATATTATATTAATTATATATTACTTATAGGAATTATAGAGATTCTCCTTTTGAAGGGAATGATGCAATATAAAATAAATGGATTTTATGTTTTTTATCTTAGCAATTGCAGCTGCATGAGTGACTTTGGTGTTCTGCATTTATTTCTGTATCTCCTGGCCTCTTTTTACATCCAATCAATTTGGCTATAAAAGAGTAATAGATATTATTAGTAATACCTAATAATAGTAATAGGTAGTAATAGGTATTAAATGCTCTTGTGAGCATTTTTCCAATGACAGGATCTCTTGCCTTGTTCTGCCATCTTGGCTTCAGGTCCCATAGCATTTTGTGCACAAGTTACTTTTCTGCTTTTTGACCAAGATCAAGCAGGAAGTTCCCAGCTTCTAAAGGCGCCACGTATGTAACAAAGTCTTCGTTTACTTATTTTTTAATTGTTTGGAAATGACCAGATAGAAACCTGCCTTGCTGATTGCACATTTGAAAGATGACCCAGCAGTCAGCTTCAAAATTCTGGCAACTTGGCAACTTTAAGATATGTAGATTTCAACTCCCAGAATTCCCCAGCCAGATTGCTTTAATGTCTTAAAGTTGCCAAATTTGAAAACTCTGCTTTAGATGAATTAGGAGGGATTCTGTACAGCCAATTTTGCCATTGCAGTATACGCAGTAGTGTTTTATTAATCATTCTCTTTGTTTCCCTCTTTTCCCCTTTATTTGTATTTCAATATTTACTTTTTCCTATTTTCTTTGTGTTTCAATATTTTAACAATAAATACATAGATGAAAGAGAAAGAAGGGGAAAAAACCTAATAACATGTTACTGAAATATTTTGCACATTAGATACTGGTAACTTCTGAGTTAAATTTGAAGCTTTTGATATCATTTTTGGTTTCACAGAAACCTATGAAGCATATTCAATTTCATATATTCTAGCCCATTTAGTGCAAAGTTTCTCTCATCATTTCTAAATGTCTGTCTTCATTTTCCATGTTTAGACAGGGGAATAATTTTTCAAAGCTTTTATGTCATTAACAGCTAAAACAGCTATTACAATATGTAGCCTATCACAGTATTATTTAGTATGGTTTAGTGCAGCATTTATGGAATTATCACAAAATGATAAAATGTACAGTATATTGTTTATAAATAGAAACAGCATGCAATATTTTCTTATCATCCCCTTTACAGATTTTCATGAAATGTCTTCAGAACTGTTCCAGTTACATACAGTATATAATCTCCTCACATTTCCCCCCTCACATTTAATCAAGTATAAATTTGGCATGGTTGGGGTTCTTTGAAATAGGAATGGCTCACTTCTAATCTGCAGAATCTTTATACTATGTGTCCATAATACTGTTTCAATGCAGTATGCTATATTTTAGATTTCCAGCTCTCCAAACTTAATACCATATTAATAGATTCATGGAAACAATCAGTGTAACTACAGAGGCAAATGTAAATTCATGACTCTAGTTGTAGTTTACCAGGGAATTAAATATAAAAGCGTAAAACTCACATTCTGTTATCCTTCTGCCCAGTAACTTGACTTGTGGAATATTTGACATTTTAGGAGAAAGAACAGAAGGGGAACAATTTAAATAATTCATTTCTCCACCTCTGAGTATTGTATCAAAAATAAATTTGTTTAAAGTTCCTAAACATTACAATGGCTGTCCTAAGTGAATTCTTTCTATACCTTTTTGACTTTAAGGGTTAACTTCCTTGCCATAAGATGCATTTGATCATGTGATGGGATTTATTAAATCCAGTACAAGAGAATCTTATAGTTCAGGATTGAGTTGTGGAGTCCTTGGTGCTCTCTGAACTTGATTGTTTGCTTGCAGATGCTTCATTGCACAACTAGATAACATCGTCTGATGGGGTTAAACTGGGTAATGAAACATCTACAAGCAAACAACAAACTCAGAGGACTCCAGAGTTTATCCGTTAGTTGATCCATGACATAGCTATGCTTTAGTGAATAAAACACAATTGGCTAAGTTCGCATCTTGTATTAATAATATGATGAAAAGTAAATTTGGGAACCAAGAAATAAATGTACCAAACCTAGTGCAATTTACAATTATCATTGTTATCATTTTCTCAGAGCCAGCCCCAGGAGATTTAAATGGAACAGGATTCCAAGGCTCCTTTCCAAATTTTGTAAAAGCAGAACTAAGCAAAATTCAAGGTTAACCTAGATAAAAATGGAGGAAAAAAAAAGCATGTCTCTTTTCTTTTTCCAAACGCTTCTGAGTACAACTCTTGTGACACTGTCAACAACTTTTTAGCAAAGGGTTGAATATAATTAGTACAGAAATAGCAAATTGGCCAGAAATATATGAGGGACTATGGCATAACTTACACTAAATGGTCCAAAATATTGGAAGGGAATTGCTTTCTCTGCCACTTCACAACTAGCACTCCAATTCACTTGTTTTTGAACAAATTAGAAGCAAATTAAACTACTCCTTAATATCATATTGATATATTGTGAGAATATATCAATATGATATAACAACATTTGAAAGCTATCTGGTGTTTCCTAATATAAATTATGCCCAGAGGAATGTGAATGGATGCTTGAAAAACTCTTATTAACAAGAAGTGTTTAAAGCCCTGTAGTCAACTTTAAATATTTAGTTAAGGACAGCTTACCCAAAGCTATCTTTGCCAATGAAGCCAATTATCTTATTTAATTCAAACACATTTGCATTGAAATAAAGCATTAGTTATGATAAAACTAATATAATAAATTGTTCATTGATTATTTTTTTTCCTTCCATATAGCTATGCATATTAACACCCATTCATATCTACTGTGGAAGATCTCTCAGTGAACATGATGGAATTGGTCAGGAAGATTTGATTTCATTCCAATGGAATTTTCCCATCAGTGAAACTAAGTGAAGTTTTTGTGTGTAACTTTTTGTGTTCTTCAAAGCTGCTTTGGAGAATTGGGTAACTCACAGGGCGCATTTTCAAAATATGTGGGGAGAGGTCTGCATATCAACACCTTCCTTTTCTGCTAAAATTCAGTAGAAGCAATAAATCTAGGTTCAGTTAACCCAAGCCTTCTGTTTGCTTCATCATGAATGGATCTGATTTATGAAATAACCATCATGCTCTTTCCTGTTATGAGAAATACAGATTTTGAAATAATAGAATGGTGGAAGAAGTATCATTAGTAATTCACATTTTAGTTATACTTTGATAGCCCAATTGCTTTTTCTGTGTTTCTAAATAGCATCCTGTTCTGTCTCACTTTTCTTCTTTCCCAAAAGATGAAAGAGTACAAACTCACACAAACACGGGCAGGCAAGCTGGCTCGGACTTCACAGAGTTAATTCTTTGGAACTGATAATATCCTTGGCATTCCAATGCGCTCTGCCTGCCAAGTCTGAACTGATAACAAATAAAAATCTACTCACAGAAAATTACAAGGCAATCCATAAAAATCATTCACAAAGAAAATCTGAAGTAAGATTAAACTTTGTCCCGTACAAAGTTCCAGCCGAAAACACACCCACTTTTATCCCCTGTGGGGTGTGGCTCAATGACTCAGCTCACTCCCTGACCCTCCCACACCTCCTACGTTGCTGCTCACGTTTCTCCCTATGACACTGCTTAGGATCAAGCCAACACTCTTCCTCTTTACTCCCCGTCAGGAGCTGCTCTGATATGCCTTCCTCCTGATTAATCTCAGCCTGTTCCTTTCGGTTGACTGATGAAACCTGAGGCATTATCAGGGAGGAAGGCATTGCCAGAGAGGAAGGTACTGGGGAGGAAGGCATTCCCAGTTCCTCCTCCTCATCTTCCAGGTCTTCTTCCTCTGACAGCATAGACTCAGGAATCGGGGCCACAACAGCATCCAATATCTTTGTTTTGCTGTTCAGTTACTACATCATGTCCAACTTTTCATGGCCCCAAGGACCGTAGCACAGCAGCCCCCTCTCATCCTCCACTATTTCCTGGAGTCTGCCTAGACTCATGCTTATTGCATAGATGACATTATCTAACCACCAGTAACTTTAGGAGCTACAAAATATGGCCACAAGAAGACTGGTACTTGAAGCTACTGGCATCATGCTCTTTGTTAACATGCTTCAGGAACTTCCAATTCATTTACCAGCACAATAAAAAGGGCCAGTTAATTGTTTTTGAAAGGCCTTCCCCATGGCTGCCACTTTGATTTGTCAAAATCTCTCATTACAGCCTTGACTTGTTTAATCATTGATGGTGACTGTAATATATTTCTGTGTCATCAGGCTGGAGCTTGTCAGATTATTTGTTTATACTCTGACTATTGTTTATATTTTAATACTCTTGCCTATATTTTTTTCTGATCGCATTTTAATTTTACTTTGTCCATGCCTTTTATCTTTAAATTTGATGTATTGGCTCTTGATTTATGTTTTGTGTGTGTTCTTGTCTTTGGCAACCTTGAAAAGACAGGCTATACAAATAATATAGGAATAAATACTATTAATTTCTCTCTTGCCTTCACTGAGTCTTCCCTTTCCCTATAGCCACTATCATTCCCAGGTCTTCTAGAGCAGCGATTCCCAACTTGATACAAAGCCCGCAAAAGACTTAATATTTCAGAGTCAAAGGCTCGATCATATTCCAAAGGATCAATCAATCAAAATAGAGCTGGAAGGGACTTTGGAGGTCTTCTAGTCGATCTCCATGCTCAAGTAGGAGATCTTATACCATTCCAGACAAATGGCTGTCCACTCTCTTCTCAGAAACATCTACTGATGAAGCACCCACGACTCCTGAAGGCAAGCTGTTCCATTGGTTAATTGTCCTCGCTTTTAGGAAGTTTCTCCTTCATTCCAGATTGCTTCTCTCCAGGGGTGGGATGCAAATATTTTTACTATCAGTTCTGTGGGCGTGGCTAGGTGGGCGTGGCTTTTTTGCAGCATTCCCCCGTGCTCCATTGTTGTTTTTTTGCCTCCTGGGCCTCAGAGAAGCCTCCTGGACGAAACAGTAAGACAGCGAGGGGGATCCCAGCACAGCTGATCATCAGGAGGAAAAAAGGAAATATCGGTTCTGCCAAACTGGTAGCTGGTTCTTTTACTACCGGTTCAGCTGAACGGTAACATTTTTTACTACCAGTTCGCTTGAACCGGGTCGAACCAGTAGAATACCACCACTGCTTCTCTCCTTGATTAAGTTCTATCCATTATTTCCTGTCCTGCTCTCTGGTGCTTTGGAAAAGTAAATTGATCCCTTGGTCCTTGTGGCAGCCTTTCAGAAACTGGAATACTGCTATTATGTCTGACTTCTGAATGTGATCTTTGCTTTTTTAGAAGCCCTAATGATCCCTCCCTTGGGATACAAGATTTCTTTGGACTCATTTCATGGACTTTATCTCTTTCTTTCCGTGTGTGTGTGTGTGTGTTCTTTTTTTCTTGGAAGAGGGTGGATGTAGGCAGACCATGTGCACCAGAGCAGGTTCACTCAAGTGGGAACCCCTTCCTCTCTCTTATTATAAAAAACATTATGATTATTATCATCATCGTTGCCCAGTCGTAAATTATTCTGACAATATTTAACATGCAGATAAGAAACTACAATCAGCCTGTCACATGTTCCCCTGCTAATGAGTTAGTATCAACCCGAAAGAAGAGGCAGCTCATCCGGTGTTGATGTGCTGTCATAAATTATAGGTATTCAACCTGTGTCCCGTGGGGAGGAACAGTCAAATAGCTCGGGACTCTATTTCACATTCTGAGTGTGACAGGAAAAGACCACTCTGAAGGAAATCTACCCAAGCTTGTTTACTCCTTTCCCTATTGATGCCAGATTGAAGCATGTGGCACTGCATTTTGTTGCCATCTGCAATTAACACAAGTATCCATTTAAAGCTTGGAAGGAGGTTAGTCTTTGATAGAAAGCATTAGTCTTCCTAATCATCAGGCAAAGAGAAATGGAACTGTTGGAAGGGCTGGCATTATTTTAGTCCTTTGGTTAAAAAGATATAATGCTACACCGAGGAGCCTTTTGCCTTCTGTCTCTACTAAAGAACAGTAAATTGCAAATTCAAGGAGATCAATTTTGTGGAGTTCAGTTTCAAGCGTAATATTTCCTGGTCGTTTGCAAAATATAAAGGCAGGAAGTTAAATCTGGGGATGGAGAACTATCTATCTACACAGTTGGTGATCCATCAACAAAAGACAGCGTGCTGTTGGGCATTTGATAACTCCAGTCTTGGTTCCCTAACAGAATGCTCTTACTAGCTTGGCAAGCTGGTTTATTTTGGCTTGGTGGATCATAGCATTGTTTTAAGAAATGGCCTGGCTTCAGGAAAATTGACATTGAAATTACACTACATTATAATAGGATTGGATAAAGTATATAAAAATGAAAAAAAAAACCACAGTTGTAATAGAAAAGAAAACCATATTAAGGGGAGAGAAAAGATTCTGTCTTGTAAATAGACTTCTATTCTTGTTTTGAATCTAAGTACACATCAGTGGTGTGATGTACTACTGGCTCTGTGGGCATGGCTTGGTGGGTGTGGTGTGGCTTGGTGGGCATGGCAGGGGAAGGGTACTGCAAAATCCCATTCCCTCCCCATCCCACTAACCTGCTTTCCAGCTCCATTCTCCTGTGCAGAGCAACAAAAGAAGACCCAGCCGATCAGCTGGGACTCGGTAGGCAGAGAATAGATGGGGGCAGGGCCAGTCGGGGTGGTATTGGCTGGTTCTCCAAACTACTCAAAATTTCTGCTACCAGTTCTCCAGAACTGATCAGAACCTGCTGAATACCACCTCTGGTACACATGATATTAACATATACTGTATCGCAACTATTTGCCATCTGTTCTAACCTGTCAGGAAGCTGCAGAGCCTTTCCTGTTTAGGCAACTATTGGTTTTATTGGTACATGTGTTTCATATAGCTGGAAGTCTTTTATCTGCTGAATGTTGGCTTAGTATTTATTATATTGTACTTTTAAAAATATTGTTCTTAGATGGTTTCAATTGTTCACTGCCTTGAGTGCTACCTATGCACCGGCAACATAGGATATGTATTTCTATGTAAATAAATAAAGACACAGTGACCTCTTCATTATTGTTGGAACAACTGGAAAAAAATGTTGTCATATTGCACATATTATTTGTAGACAGAATGATTGCAACTGGTGCATGAAACCTAACCTTCATTTTTAAACAAATATTCTAGAGTTAAGTTGAATTACAAGACCTTTTAATTTGTTTCAGTGTGTTCAATATTGTTTTTTATTTTTATTTTATTCATTTATTTATTTGATGTATCAGTCGCTTACAAGATAATAGATATAAGAATAAACGTGAATAAGAATACAGGAAATGGGTACGAACAAATGAGGACAATGGGACCAGGGACAAGGAGGCACGATGGTGCACTTATGCACGCCCCTTACCAGACCACTTAGGAATGGGGTGAGGTCAATAGTAGTTAGTTTGAGGTTAATGGAGTGGGGGTTAGAGGATGTAACAACAGAGTCAGGTAGTGTATTCCAGGTGTTCCAGGCATTGACCTAAATTTTTAATTTAGCTTCCTTGCTTTGATGGGCTCAACTCAATCCCTACAGAGAGATAGCAAATGCCAGAAAAGATTCACAAAGAATAAAATACTGTAATGAGTCTGAGAATCCTTATGATTCCCCCCCACCCCGCTCCCGGTCACCATCTCCAGAAGGCATCATCACCTAACTCAGGGGTCCCCAAACTTGGCAACTTTAAGACTTGTGGACTTGAAGTCCACAAGTCTTAAAGTTGCCAAATTTGGAGACCTCTGACCTAACTGAACTTGGTGGATCTTGGAAGCTTGGTAGACTTTGTTCTTGTTAGTTTTAAGAAAAGGGCAGTCTGGAATTCCAGGATTGTAGACAAGGCTAGGGTTTTTTTAAAAAGTCCCAGGAGATGACACTGGCAAGCCATTTCCATATTATTGCCAGAAAAATCACTTGAATAAACTCACTAGTAACTGAGCTTGACATGAGAGCTTTGTTTTTCTGTAGAAAACTTTTTGTACATAGACTGTTTTGAGTCTATGGACCCCATCTCTAAAAAATTTATTTAAATACATAAAATATATAGATAATACATAGGATGCTCAAATGAAGTTCTCAAAATAGGAAAAATAACAGCTACATAATATAGTAGTGTATGTACTTTGTTATTAACCCATTAAATCAATAACAAAGCAAGCTAAAGTTCATTTAGAGGTTAGTGAAAATAAAGTTGTAATTCTTTATTGCATCCATGTCCTAGACTCCTTGATATTTCTCCATGGACCAAAGGGCACTTCATGTAGAATATGCCCTAAAACAGGAATCTTCTTTATTTCATGTGTTAACTCTATGATATTAGTGGAAATATTGGAGAGTTTCTATTGCCAAATATGAAGGAATATGCATTTTTGGCTTGTTCAGATATAGCAGGAAACCACAATTTCTTTCCAATAGATGAAATTCTTAGTAAGCTATTCATCTGGGTATTCTACCCATCCCTCTTCTCTGATTAACACTGTAACTAGTATAAACATGAAAAATATCCATCAAGATAGCCTTCATGTTTATGCACTATCAGTCTATATGGAGATTTATAGATGATGTGACAAAGTTTTTTGGTTAAACTCTGAGTGGTGTAACATTTTCTAACTGATCGGGAACCAAGAACTTTACTGGATTAGATTCAAACATTTGATGTAACTAACTGAGAAAATGTTCCAATTTTCAATGTGATCATTTCTGGATTGAGAAAACGTAGCTGAACATCATCCCTGAATGAGTTTTAAGAAAAATAAACATTAATAAAGGATGCAAAATTCATTATTAAAATATACAAAGTTCAGAAAAATCTTGTGCTGAAAGCAGGTTTGTGGGAAATGAGGATATATGTCTTTTTTATCATTGACCCTTCACTATTTCTAAATTTGAAAGTATGGAAAAATAGCAATAAAACTGATCCATTTTTGGTATATTTTAAATTTATAATGGTGTATGTGCAAACTTTTGTTCACATACATAAATATATACAGGGGAAGCTATCTTGATCTAACAGCAGTACAATATTATGAACATTGTTAAAAGATACTAGTCGTGATTCTACTGCCCAACATTCACAAGAAGAGCATGAGACTTGGATTGCATGGTTGATTTTTACTTTTTTTGACCCACTCTGCCAATGTTTCTGGTCCATAGACAACCACTGATCCTAAACTTCCTCTTCAGACGCTGCATTCAGCATATTGCAATGAATGCAAGCTGGCCATACAAAGTTGGAGGCAGGATTATAATTGCCCACAGGTTTATTAGTAGTTTTATCAAACAACCTAACTCACAGCACAATGAGAATAGGAAGTCAAGAGTCTTTTTCTAATAATACATGCTCTGTAACGGCAGCTATGAGTTTCCCACAGGGGTGGGATTCAAAAATTTTAACAACCGGTTCTGTGGGCAAGGCTTAGGTGGGAGATGTGGCTTGGTGGTCATGTGACTGGGTGGAAATGGCTTGGTGGCCATGTTATTAGCTGGGTGTGGCCAACTCAATATCACTTACATCGAGGCACACATCTCCTCGCCTGGCCTCTCATGACTGTGGGGATGCTGCAACAGTCGTAAGTGTGAAAAATAGTCATAAGTCACTTTTTTTCAGTGCCACTGTAACTTTGAATGGTCACTCCACACAAGCAAAGTACCAGCAAAGGAGGGGAAAAAAACTCCAGAGAAGTTCCTGAGACAGGAAGTCTAGTCCTGCCAAGAATGTAATAAGGGTTAACGGAGAGGCAGTTTCTGTAAGCAACACCAGCATGTTTCCTTCCTGCCTTCCTTACAGGATTAGTCCAATAATTTATTCTAATAAGCGTTTCTCCGAACTGCTTAGAATGTTAACAACTGGTTCTAGAGAATAGGTGCAAACTGGTAGAATCCCATCCCTGGTTTCCCATGGAAAAACCTCAAGTACTTTTATAGATATTAGGGATCCTTGGTGCTCTCTGAGCTTGCTTTTTTTCTTGCAGACATTTCACTACTAGGTAACATCATCAGTGCCAGCTAGTGGTTTGCTGTCAGTTTATATTCTAGGGGTGTGTCCTGTCAGGTGTTGGGGGAAGTGATCTTGGTGGTTCTTCGGTTGAGCTGTTTACTGTGGGCTTCCTTTGCAGTTTCTTAATTAGGGCATTGTTTACTTGATTGTTGGTCTGATGCTAATCTTGGTGTCAGCTCCTACAGGAGGTCGCTGAAACTGGTTCAATAAAACACTTTACTCACAGTCCTGATGTAGCAATGTGTGTTTACTTTGGCTTCCTCCAACAGCAGCAACAAACGGTAAGTCCGAGCAAAGCCAGCACTAAGAGAGTCTGCCTCTCAGCACTTTTATAATCCCTTTCCACCCCCAATCATTAGCTAACATCTGCCCCTGATAACTACCCAACATCCGTCACCCACCCGCATTCTACCTATGGTGTAAAAGCTCTCAGATAACACCTCCCCTTTATCCCAGGTCTCTCTCTACCCCGAACCCCCATATGACATGCTGACCACCTGATACTATCTTTCAAAATGTTCCCCGGCTGGGCACATTGAGAAAGAGACAGGCGTTTTGCTGAGATAGTTGTAAAACGCTGAGTAGTTGACATGGCAACCCTGCAGCCGGTCATGCCGAACAGATGATCCATTAGTCTCCTGGCTGGTAGATACGATGATGTATCGAGCTTCATTTCATCGGTAGCATTGGTTACACCTGACAGGGTGAAAAGAGGTTGCATTTGGCATTGTCAGCTGTCATCAACCCGGGGTTGTCAGGAAGGATCACTCGCCGCAATCTGGAGGACATGACTATGTGTCGGGCTTCATTTCGGCAGTAGCGCTGTTGAAGACTGACACTTGGAGTTAATCTACGCTGACCTGGGTGCTGATTATTAGTGGAGAGATGCTTGGGTCTTTTTGTTCCCTTTTTGGCTGGTTGATTGTCTCTTTTGCATAGTCTATAGATGTTGTTAATGTTTATGTAACATGTTTTCCCAAAAATAAGACCCTGTCTTATATTTTTTTGCCACCAAAAAAGGCACCAGGTCTTATTTTGGGGGGATGTCATCCACTGACTAACCTCACTTGCGTGTGTCACCCCCAGCCTCCTTTTTGCCCTTCAAGAACTTCTTCTGTGGCCAGCAAGTCTTTCCTGAAAGCATCTGCAGCTGATAACAGAACTCCAGATTGATCCAGAGCTTTGTTATCAGCTACAGAGGCCTTCAGGAAAGTCTTGCCAGCTGCAGAAGAAATTGGCCAGCAAAGCAGGTGTTGGGGTATGCATGGCTTGGATACAACTGTCCAAAGGTACAGTAGTAGGGCAGCTCCACCAGCCTATCCCCACCCTAGTTTAATTTTTACCTATGCACTCTGGAGTGGGCAGGATCTTAATTAGGGCTTATTTTGTGGGTAGGGCTTATATTGGGTGCACATGTAAAAATCAAGCTAGGACTTACTTTCAGGGTAGGTTGTATTTTCAGGAAAACAGGGTATCTATTGATGGCTAATTTGTCATAGTGCCAGACTTCTAGAAATTCTCTGGTGTTTTTGGACTTGGCTTGGTCTAGGACAGTCACACTTTCCCAGTTGAAACTATGGTTACATTTATTTCTATGTTGTGAAATTAAGGAGTTTTCATCATGTCTTCGGACTGCTAGTTGGTGTTCATGGATGTGTTCTGCACTCTTGTGCCTGTTTGTCCTATATAGTGGCTGTTCACGGTCATTACATTGTATGTTTTAGATTACTCCTGTTTTTTTATCTGGGGTTGCTGGATTTTTGGGTCCGCTTAGGATGTTTTGAAGGACTTTAGTTGGCTTGCATACTACATGATTCCATGTGGTTGTCATAGTCTGTTGATGGTTTTTGAGATATTCTGACAGAAAACCATACTCCTTATTAGCACTGATGATGTTACCTAATTTGGATAATGAAACGTCTACAAGATAACAAGCAAGCTCTGAGCTACAAATATTCTCCTTCTTTAGATGATATCCTTTTTTCTATACATCAGTATTTCCAAACCACTATTCTTGCAGCAATGCCAAGAGCAAAACATTAGCAAATTGCCACAGTTCCAAAGAAACAAAGCTATCCATAACTCCGTTCCACCCAAAGAGGAAATAAAACAAACCCATTGCATCCTTCTCTCGACATCTTTATTTCCTCTTGTATTCAAATGTCTAAAATAAAATCTAAATAAGTTCAAATACAGGTAGTCCTTGACTGATGAACACAACTGAATCCAAAGTTTCCATTGCTAAGCAAGGCAATTGTTATGTGAGTTTCACCCCATTTTATGACACTTTTGCAACCATAGTTAAGCAAATCATTGCAGTAGTTAAGTGAATTGTGTGGTTGTTAAGCAAATCTGGCTTTTGTTGTGGTCTGCCAGAGACCTGCGGCGCTGGCAGCGTCAGAGTCAGACAGTGGGGAGGAACATGGGCCAGTTCTGGAGTCTGGGGAGGGTTCTGTGTCTGACACAGAGATGGGGCCAGGGCCATCTGAGAGTTATGTGTGAATTCCAGAGCCTCCAGAATCTGACATTAGCGAGGCAGAGGAACAGGGGGAGCCGGTTCCCAGTGCGCACTTGCACAGAGCTGCCAGAAGGCAAGAACAGTTAAGACAAAAGGGGTGACTTGGGAGTAAGGCTTGAAGATGATTGGCCCCTCCCATAAGACATAAAGGAGGAGCAAAGGGACATAAGCTTTTGCAGGAAGCAACTTTGTTCATTCTGGTTGGTTTAAGCTCCATGTTGACTTTGTTCTCCATTTGGCCTTGTACAGTTAATTGGCAATTTAGTCATTGGCAGCATTTCAAGGGAGATTTCAAGGTGGGTGCTTATCCTCATTATCCCAAAAGACTGTGGCAGACGTCTGTTGGACTATTCATAAACTGTTTGGGACACATTACAGGCTGTGAATGCACGTAATTAATTCACAGCCATTGAAATAAAAAAAAGATTTTTGGGAACAAAGTGTGATTGTTACTGTCTCAGGAAGCCTTGGTCAGAACAGCTTTCCCCATTGATTTTGCTTGTCGAAAGCTGGCTGGGAAGGCTACAAATGGTGATCACATGACCCAGCATAGTGCAATTGTAATAAATACATGCCAGTTGCCAAGTGCCTGAATTTTCATTCCACGATCACTGGGGATGCTACAACTGTAGTAAGTGTGAAAAGCAGTCATAAGTCACTTTTTTTCAGTGCTGTTGTAACTTCAAACCATCACTAAACAAATGGATGTAAGTTGAGGACTACCTGTAGTTCTTATAAAGGGGAGCTAAGAGGGGCTAAATATTTCAAAAATATAATTACAGCTGATCCACAGTTAATGCTGTGCAGTCACAGAGACCCCAAACTAGCTTTGAACTCGTCCTCATAAATAAGCATCCTCAATTATCCTGGTGATTTCTCCATTAGTCAACTATAATAATATAATCACTGGGCTGCCTTTGATGATTGCGAAATTCAAAAGCTACGTTGATGATACGAATGTGCAATGAGTGATTATTAAAGTATGAAAGGCCAACTCCAATCAGCCTTAACAAACTGTACATTTAATTGTGAGAGACGATGGGAATTGCAATTCAACATCTGGAGGGCCAACACTTTTCCCAACCCTACTCCAAAATATTCAGCTGCGATAATTGGGATGAGTCATAATTAGGATGGACCGTACTGGATACAATTCTAAGTATTGTCATTTATTGATTTTTCTTTCTCCCCATTATAATAATTCTTGCCTGGCATAATAGGAATAATAATCAGAATAAAGTGGGAAGTGTATGTTTATTATTTCACCTGATTTACAGCAGGCCATTCTATTTTTCCATTGAAGAGACCTCCCAGAAGCGGAGTTCTCTTCAACTTTCAAATTTTGCACTGGAACACATTAAGCATCCTCTTGGGCTTCTTCATTCCTGTCCAGGTGAACAAGCACAAGGTCACCTGGGAACAAAGTGGTGCTCATGCAGAACACGGTGCAAAGGGTAAAACATTCAGCAGGCATGAGCCTCAGAAACTTGCTGACTTTCCTTCCCATATAAGCCAAATGTTGGCTGTGCATATTGCACATACGGTATGTAATGCTAAGCAGCAGATATATTTGCAGGCACCAGCTCAGCCAGGTGAACCAGAATTAAAAACCTCCCACTGGCAATAGCTATCAGGAAGGGATGCCAAGCCCCTCTTGGCTAGAAACAGCCCTCCCCTCCCCCTATATCTTGACGAGTTCCCAAGAACTCATTTCTCTTGTAGGAGGTTGTAAATTCTCTAGCTCAGCAGATAAAATTGAAAATCACACAAGCCCGGAGCAGACGTATGTTCAAATGAAAAAAATCTTATCTTTACTATAATGAGCTTCTAGGATTTTATTGAAATCACATGTGATCTATATCAGAGGTGGTATTCAGAAGGTTCTGACCAGTTCTGGAGAACAGGTAGCGGAAATTTTGAGTAGTTCGGAGAACTGGCAAATACCACCTCTGACTGGCCCTGCCCCCATCTCTTCTCTGCCTCCCAAGTCCCAGCTGATTGGCTGGGTCTTCTTTTGTTGCCCTGCACAGGAGAATGGAGCTGGAAAGCAGGTTAGTGGGTGGGGAGAGAATGGAGATTTTGCAGTAACCTTCCTCCAGGAGTGAGGTGGGAATGGAGATTTTGCAGTATTCTTCCCCTGCCACACATACCAAGCCACACTATGCCCACCAAGCCACACCACGCCCACCAAACCATGCCCACAGAACTGGTAGTAAAATGTTTGAATCCCACCACTGATCTACGTATGGTTTGCTGGAAAGGTGCACTTCAGGAACCAAACACATATTGCAGTAACACACAGGCACACATGATTCCTCCTGAAAACCCTAACGCACAATAAGTTGACTCAGGGATGAGGTGCCCAGAATGTAAAGCGGCTTTGAAGGTGTTCCGGGAATGTTACTTCCTATACCTACCCATAGGAAATGATCAATTTCTGTGTGAATGTGATTTTAAATAACTAATTATTATTCTAGGTAATTAATTATAGGGATAATTAATTATAGGAATAATTAATGATTCTAGTAATCCTTCCACAACTGCTGTTCTATTTCTCATCCGATCCTGACCTCCAGAGACACCTCTGTGAGAATGATCAACATGCCAGAATGAGAGAAAACCCTGTTTTTTTTCCATGCTTTTAGCAATGTGACCTGAGGTATTGATTTATAGCCTGCTGCAGCACTTCAGTGCATTGAAGGAGCAGGGGTAATTAAGTTAGTATCTCCACTTGCTAAAATCCTGCTGAATTGCAACAAAGAGATTACCTTTATGTTCCTTGGCTGTCTCTTGCTGAATTCAAAGGCAAGGCAGCCACCCATTGTCCTTTTGCAGCTTTCTTCGGCTGCACCTGTGAGTTTTCTTCTGTTGCTGTTTTTCCTGTGGCTGGGTGAGAAAAATTCAGGAATGGAGACTCCTGCCTCTTTTCTCATCACTGACACTGAAACAGGCAGGCATTACAGTTTAGGACTATCATTGAGCCCACCATTTCTGTGAGACATTTGTGAAGTGAGTTTTGTCCCGTTTTACGACATTCCTTGCCACATCTGTTAAGCGAATCGCTGCAGTTGTTAAGTAAGTAATACCATCGTTAAGCGAATCTGATTTCCTCATTGGCTCCATTTGTCAGGTGACCAAAGGGGATCACATGATTGCAACTGTCATAAATATGAATCAGTTGCCAAGGGTCTGAATTTTGATCATGTGACCATGAGGAAGCTGCAACGACCGCTCATAAGTGTGAAAAACGGTTATAAGTTCCTTTTTTCAGTGAAGTAACTTCAAATGGTTGCAAAACGAACTGTTGTAAGTTGAGGACTACCTGAAATATCTGCATTAAGAATACACCCAGCTTGCTTTCGTGAATAGGAAGGGAAATAAAAGCAGGAGGAAGTTTGTGGTGACAGGAAAATGCAGAAGATAAAATTACTGCTTTTTAAAGAAAGACCTCTGCATGGACTCTCTTTCATTCCCTCTCTTTTTTTTAATGAAAGAGAGATAACAAAGCAAGCCCAGTGCAAATTGTGGTCTGTCGTCCATTACATTAATTAGGAAAATAAAGCTACAAAAGGTAATAGCAATGCAACTAAATATCTTGAAGTAAATATGGAAATGACATGTTAATTTACGCAAATTAACACCCATATTCACTGACCATTAAACCCGCACTAAATGCAGCTAATTAAAGAAAGGTATGGAGCTGCCTGGTTGTTGTGCAGAAGGCACTATTTAATCACAATTAAAATATGTACGCCTTGGGCAATCTTACCATGTACCTCATATTCCAAAGAACTTTCTCTTCCCTTTGAAATTTGTCCACTACACTGGAAACAATGAGCTCTTTTCTTTTTGCTCTTCTTCTTTTTCTTCTCTAACCATCCGCCTAAGTGTGCTGTAAAATTTAGTAATGAAAAAAGGTATTGGTTTAGTTGTGTTTGTTGAGTGCTGTGTAGTTAAGATCGATTGGTATTTGTCCTAACCAAGATGTTATTTTTATGAACAGATAAGGACACAAATCCATTATTTATTTTTCATCTGAGTCAGATCTAAGTTAATGATTGTTTAGAGCTCAAACTTGGGTTATATTGCCTTTCCACTGAATTTTTTTTTAAAAAATATTATAAATATGCTGCTGTATTCTACTCGCATTTTTAGCCTTAGCAAATTTTTAGCCTTATACTTGTTTTTGCAGCCCTTTGCATAATGCTATATTATAGTTTTCTGTTTTCTGCCTGGAGCCTTCAGGAATAGGCTGGGTTAAACATTTCAGTAGATGAATGGGTCCATTGTGTAACTTTAAAATTGAAGTTAAAATGGAATAAATCAGATTTTCAGTCTTTGAACCGAGTGAAAGTTGTTTTGGGGGTATTTACGTATGGTTTTAAAATCTTTTCTCTCTAAAGGGTCTAGCTGCATGATAATGCAAATGAAGTAAGGCCAGGACTATTTATTTATTTATTGTAACAAACCAACCTCTATCCCCCCACCCTGGTTAAAAAGGGGTTTTATGTTGTATAAAACCCCATTCAGAAACTAAACATGTCTAGAGACCTATTACAACATTTAGCCATTTTTCTGGAAACTTCACAATACCGATCATTGTAACCCAACCGTCCCAAAGACTCAATTGTCTTTTGGGGCCAGTCTAAATAATATGTAATAAGTGAGATTAGCTTATTCCTTTGAATATGAAAGGGCTTTTCAGGAATACATGTCTGACTGTCTCAACTTTGGCATTTGAAGATATACTGAACAGTAGAAGGATTCAAATTGTTTTACCACTGGTTTGGTGGGCGTGGCTTGGTGGACGTGGCTTAGTGGGGTGCTTTGCCTAATGCTGGCGCACAGCTTTCCCCACACCAGCTGAGACCTGAAGCGCCAATCAGCTGAGAGGATAAAGAAGAGGAAAAGTGCAGGGGTGGGTGGAGGGCCGATCCTGCGCTTTTGTCTTTCCTCTCAGATGATTGTCAGAGGATTTTGTTTCCTCCTCTCAGCTGATCATCGGCTTTTTTTTTACCACCGGTTCAGCAGAACTTGTCCGTGCTGGTAGCATACTACCACTGATACTGAAGTATTCTGAAGCAGAATATTATGAAAACGTCCCATCAACACCACTGAGGGTAGAGAATCTGAAGAAGTAGCGTAAACACCCTTTTTTATATATATGAAGGCATGACGGCATGGTAAAAAATTGTGGGGATGGTAAAAAAAATAGTATGTGTGTTCATTATAGCAGAGTTGCTAGCTATATCCCTACGTACATCAAGATTTAACATTTGATCCCATTGCAGGCCTTATCTAGGACCAGGAGACCAGCCTACGGTCTGACCTAAGCTTAGTACACAACACTGTCTACTACAATGTCCTACCTACCAATGACTACTTCAGCTTCAACCACAATAACACACGGGCAAATAATAGATACAATCTTAAAGTAAACCGCTCCAAACTCGATTGCAGAAAATACCGTATGACTTCAGCAACAGAGTGGTAAATGCCTGGAACGCACTACCAGACTCCGTTGTTACATCCTCAACCCCCCAAAACTTTAACCTTAAACAGTCTACCGTGGACCTCACTCCATTCCTAAGAAGTCTGTTAGGCACCAGCGTGTCTACCGTCCCTGTCCTACTGTTCCCGTTTACTTGTATTCATTTATTATGTATATACTTATACCTGTTTATGCTATATGTTTATCTGTTGTGTTTATACTTATATTTGATTTCTCATACATGCATGACAAAATAAAATAAAAAATAAAATAAAAAGTATAGCTGGATAAAGATTAGGTGGTGGTAAAAGTAAAGTCACAGATATAATGTGGTTTTTCCATGGGGAAATATATTAATACAAGTTGGGTCAAATACTCATCCCATATATTTGTTTGAACCTTTCTTTCGACTGAAAGAACTTCAAATAATTTTAATAGGGACACATCCAATCTACAATTCAAGAACCATCTGAGTGAAGCATGGATCTCAGGAATTTAGACTAGACTGCTTCTAGCAAGGGGATATCCTTTTATATACCACACAGTGTGCTGTACAGCAAAAGACTTCGCACTTTCACATTCAATTTTGTATCTGGAATATATATATATATATATATATATATATAAATAAATATATATATATATATATATATATATATATATATATATATAAATAAATATATAACACAAGTGATTTCAAGCAAAGTCTCCCATTGGGTTAATGGCTTATGGCTGAATAAAGATCAATTGTGGTTGACTTGGTAAGAGGAAAAGAAGTGGCTTGTCTAGAAAAATCATTCCTGAGAAGTGAAGGAACACTTTAAAGGAGTGGTGCAATTTCTTTTGATTAGACTATTTGTGGCCTGGGATTGGGCAGAGCCTGCTGATTTTGGCACAGGTGATCCTCTAGGCTTTTGACATTTCACTTGATGGATGTTTAGTGAGAGGCTTTGGATATGGCATTTTTCCAGTTGTTTCACTTCTAAATAGTCTTCAAATCACACTATAGAACTGAAAAGTTCTATTATAAATAAGAATAATTTACCTCCTAAATACTCTTCGAAAGTATTATGTAGAATAGTACTTTGATCATTCAAACACAGATGCCACTGATGCTTATAAGGCAGATCCATTTAAATAGGTGATTAACTTTTTTCATTCTCTCTTTAAAAAGAGAAATGATTCAAGCACTTTTTTTTATCAAATCCAGTAAACAGGCCTCCATCCATTTGCAAATATATACCTGGGAATTTTGGTGGGAATGATGTGAAGGATAAAAATATATCATATTTATAATTATAAATAAATGAATATATCAGACTTAATAAATCACATAGTGTATGTGTGTGTGTGTGTGTGTATGTATTCATATGAATATTTTTGCCTCGTGTGTATCTACTGTAGTCCAGAGTTTATTCAGTTCAGATAAATGTATTAAGATGTGAGTCTTACTGTCCTTAAAACTTAGCCTACATCTCAAAGTTTGAAGCCTATAGGGCAGAGGTGCCATTCAGCAGGTTCTGACCAGTTCTGAAAAACCAGTAGTGGAAATTTTGAGTAGTTTGGAGAACCGGCAAATACCACCTCTGACTGGAGATTTTACAGTATCCTTCCCCTGCTACATCCACAGAACTGGTAGTAAAAAAAAAAAAAGAATCTTACCACTGCTACAGGGAAACCCTAGCCCAGCCTTAGCAACTTGAAGGTATGTAGATTTCAAATTCCAATGCTTGCTGAGGAATTCTGGGAGTTGAAGTCCACATATCTTCAAGTTTCCGAGGTTGAAAAACACTGCCCTAGCCTGACCTGCAATTTCCAGAAGCATAGGTGGATGCTGCTTAAAACACTACAGAGAATCTAGGAAAGAACCTGCAACTTCTCTGCTTAACTACTAACAGTCAAAATGTTCCCTGCTAGTTTTTCTCCCCTTGACCAGAAAAGAGGAGTTACATAGATGCTGACTCCTCAGGGTTGACAATTTTAAGTCATTAGAACTTTTTTAAAGTCATTCCTACTCACCCTCATTCAGTCAAGCACCTTGGAGTACACATCTCAAATGATCTAAGTGCCAGAGTCCATTGTCACAACATTGCCAAAAAGGCATTAAGAGTTGTTAACCTAATCCTATGTAGCTTTTTCTCTGGTAATATTGTACTACTAACTAGAGCATACAAAACATTTGCTAGACCAATTCACGAATACAGCTCATCTGTCTGGAACCCACACTGCATATCAGACATTAATACAATTGAAAGAGTCCAGAGATATTTTACGAGAAGAGTCCTCCTCTACTTGCAACAGAATACCTTATGCCACCAGACATGAAATCTTAGACAACTTAGAACTACGACGCCTTCGGTCCGATCTAAGTATTGTATATAAAATCATACATTGCAATGTCCTACCTGTCAATGACTACTTTAGCTCCAACCACAACAAAGCACGAGCACACAATAGATACAAATTTAAGGTAAACCTCACCAAACTCGATTGCAGGAAATACGACTTCAGCAACAAAGTGGTCAATGCCTGGAATACACTACCTGACTGTGATTTCTTCCCCAAACCCCCAAAACTTTAACCTTGGACTGTCTACTGTTGACCTCACCCCATTCCTAAGAGGTCTGTGCATAAGAGCACCAGCATGCCTACTGTCCCTGTCCAAATGTTCTCTTTTATTCACATCCATTTCATATATTAATAATCATGTTTATATTTATATCTGTATCTAACACACGCTTGACAAAATAAATAAATAAATAAATAAATAAATAAGTAAGTAAGTAAGTAAGTAAGTAAGTAAATAGTAAGTTTTAGGAAAAGATTGGTATCATTCTAGCCAAGGAAAACTCATCCATCATCAGATCAAATCCATCTTAGTCGTTAAGCTGAGGGCCTTTGGATAATTGCTGTTACTGCCTAGCATAGACATCCATTCCAACTACAATGATGTCAAAATGATGCCAGTTCTGCTCCTTCATACTTGTATATCTTGATGTGGTATGCAAATAGGTAAAGGGTGGAGTTGTGTTGTGATGTTGCAACACTCATTTTGTATGCACCCTGATGCAGATGCTTATGCTCACAAAACTATTGTAAAAGGAAAAGGATACCCTGGGATTGAGGCTAACAATCTCTTAGTTTCAATTTATAGTTCACTGGAACACACATATAAATAATGGCTCTACCTACCAATGCACACATTTTGCTATCATTTTTTTTCTTCATACAAGAAATGATTCGTGCCTTGTAATGAGTGTGGACTCTTTGCTTCTGTAGACCAGCTTTAAGACTTGTGGACTTCAACTCCCAGAATTCTTCCTCCAGTCATGTTAGCTCAGGAATTCTGGGAGTTGAAGTCCACAAGTCTTAAACTTGCCAAGTTTGAAGATCCCTTTTGTAGACTTTGAGTGAGGTGTACTGTCCTTTCAGCTGTGTGGGGTGATACTCTAGTAAATTTATAAGCTGATATAACAAGTGAACTGGTGCCAGTGGACATAGACCTGCAGAATTTGCAGAGGGCTTGGCTGCATTTTGGGGAGGGGGTGTATGGAAAAGGAAATGGTAAAGTTTGCTTCCAATCTGAGAAGTAGCAAAATAGTTGGAGTGGATTTAAAAAAAGAAAAACTAATGATGTTAATTATTTAGCCCCAAAGGTTTTGGAGGAAATAGTGCTGAAGCAGCTGCTGATCAGGCTGTGTACAGCTGGAGCACAGTAGTGGAATATGAGAGAAAATGAGAAAGCTCAGGGACCATAGCTAAATACTCCCAAACAATTTCTGCTTGAATAAGAACATCTACTACCTGTCACTGCCTCTTTGGAAATGCAACTCCTCCCTTGGAGTCACTTAAGAAATTAGATCTCTTTCTCTTCTGACCAGCAACACTTTGAATGAGTTCCAGTTGCTTTTTCAACTGCAAGATGGATCAGATATAAAGCAGATCCGTGTGATGCTACTGCAGCTAAGTACAGTTCTCAAAAACCTGCCATGTCACCTATTGATCTTGTAATACAGCCAGAAAATGTTAATGTCATCATGATATTAAAAAGATGTTGAGACTCTAAAACAAGGGTCTTCAAACTTGGCAAGTTTAAGACTTGTGGACTTCAACTCCCAGAATTCCTGAGCTAACATGACTGGAGGAGGAATTCTGGGAGCTGAAGTTCACAAGTCTTAAAGCTGTCAAGTTTGAAGGCCACTGCTTTAGAAAGAATGTAGAGAAGAGCAACAAAGATGATTAGTGGATTGGAAATTAAAACATATGAAGAACGGTTGCTGGAATTGGGTATGTCTAGTTTAAATGAAAAGCAGGACTTGAGGTGACATGATAGCAGTGCTCCAATATCTTGAGGGGCTGCCACAAAGAAGAGGGAGTCAAGCTATTCTCCAAAACATTTGAAGGCAGAACAAGAAGCAATGGATGGAAAGTAATCAAGGAGAGAAGCAACATAGAACAGTGTTCGCCAACCGGTGGGTTGTGGCCCACTGGTGGTTTGCGAGAAAATTTTGGTAGTCCGCAGAGAAATGTTACCCCCCAGAGCACCCCCGAAAGCAATGAATCCAGGCTGCACAGGAACACAAGGCTGCGCCGCCACATGGCCTTCAGGAACCCTACCTGCCCACTCACTCCTTACCTAGCAAACTTGCTTGCTAAGTTGCTATTTTACCTTTTTTCCCCCCGACCATCAGCTGTTCCGGGAGTTTTAGATTAGCTAGAAAGCAGGAAATTGCTTTCTAGCTAATCTTTAGATCTTTGGCTCTGCTTTTAAGCAGAGCTGAACCTCCCTTAGGACTGAAGGTTCTATTATTCAGTGCAGACTCAGGTAGCCAATGGCAGAAACATAGATCTCTAAGTGAATCTGTGATTTTGTGAGCAACTCAATCTGCTTGTCTGCTTTGCCTGATTTGGGGTAAAAGTTGCTCTTTTTTTAAAATAAAAAATTCAATATTTGCATAAATATTTATAATATTTACATTCAAGCCATGCCCAGCTAGTCACA